>NC_084629.1:31804331-31889331 GCF_033978795.1 Nerophis ophidion | reverse complement strand
ATATTTTCCTGGCCCGCTTGCAGTCCAGACCTGTTTCCCATCGAAAATGTGTGGCGCATTATGAAGTGTAAAATTAGACAGCGGAGACCCCGGACTGTTGAACGACTGAAGCTCTAAATAAAAGAATGGGAAAGAATTCCACTTTCAAAGCTTCAACAATTAGTTTCCTCAGTTCCCAAACGTTTTGATTGATTGATACTTTTATTAGTAGATTGCACAGTTCAGTACATATATTCCGTACAATTGACCACTAAATAGTAACACCCGAATAAGTTTTTCAACTTGTTTAAGTTGGGGTCCACGTTATTCAATTCATGGTTTTTTGAGTGTTGTTAAAAGAAAAGGTGATGTAACAGTGGTGAACCATGCCCTTTCCCCAAAAACTTTGGCACGTGTTGCAGCCATGAAATTCTAAGTTAATTATTATTTGCAAAGTAAAAATAAAGTTTATGAGTTTGAACATCAAATATCTTGTCTTTTTAGTGCATTCAATTGAATATGGGTTGAAAAGGATTTGCAAATCATTGTATTCCGTTTATATTTACATCTAACACAATTTCCCAACTCATATGGAAAAGGGGTTTGTATGTGTATATGTATTTATATGTATGTATATATATAAATATATGTATATGTATAAATATATGTATACGTGTATATATATATGTTTATTATCTATGTATATATACATATATGTATATATATGTATATATGTGTATATATTGTATACACATATATTCAATATCGATTCTTGGGGTTGCGATTCGATTATAAATCGATTTTTTTCGATTCAACGCGATTCTCGATTCAAAAACTATATTTTTCCGATTCAAAACGATTCTGTATTAAATCAATACATAGGATTTCAGCAGGATCTACCCCAGTCTGCTGACATGCTAGCAGAGTAGTAGATGTTTTTTTAAAAGCTTCTATAATTGTAAAGGACAATGTTTTATCAACTGATTGCAATAATGTAAATTTGTTTTAACTATTAAACAAACCAAAAATATGACTTATTTTATCTTTGTGAAAACATTGGACACAAGTTTAAGCCCTTGTTACACTATTGTTCTTTTTATCAAATTTTTATAAATGTCTAATGATAATGTCAATGAGGTATTTTTAATCACTGCTTTGCTGAAATTATAACTAATATTGATACTGTTGTTGATAATATTCATTTTTGTTTCACTACTTTTGGTTTGTTCTGTGTCATGTTTGTGTCTCCTCAATTGCTCTGTTTATTGCAGTTCTGAGTGTTGCTGGGTCAGGTTTGGTTTTGGAATTGGATTGCATTGTTATGGTATTGCTGTGTATTGGTTTGTTGGATTGATTAAAAAAAAAAAAAAAAAGTAAAAAAAAAAAAAAGAGAATCGATTCTGAATCGCGATTCAAATTCGAATCGATTTTTTCCCACACCCCTAATTATATATATATATATATATATATATATATATATATATATATATATATATATATATATAAATATATAAATGTATATATATACACACACTTTTTTTTTTTTTTTTAAACACATCTATGCACTGATAAAGGGGTAAATATGGCCGAAATTTGACCCTACTAAAGATCAATTTTAATGATTCCTATAGGAGGAAATAAGTTTTGAAACTTGCGATTGAATTTGTACCTCTTCACTGGGGGCCAGCTGCAGCACGACAGGTGTGTCCTCAGCAAATAGGGAATGCACGGTCTCTGCGACGCTGTCCATTGTGAACGGCACCGGCTAAAAAAAGGGGGGGGGGGGATATTAATAAAATCTTCCTGAGGTTTAATAAATCAAAAGTCCAGATTGACTCACATTCTCTAGTGGATAGGAGGCCACACTTTGAGGGAAGTCGAGGCTCTTTGCTCCTCGGACCACCACCAGAACGTTTGCACGGGGACGCTGGAACAGAGGACCGGCTTGGAGACCAGGCCAAGACAGATCCTGGACACAAAGACAAGGTTAAAAAATATCAATAATAGAAATGGTAACTATTAGCAGCTAAAGCACCTCTTGAACAGAGAAGCCCATGGTGACCGCAACCAAGTCTGGTATCTTCTCTCCAGAAACAGGCCACTCTCCTTTCTGGAAGGACACAAACTCTGGAGCTTGCAGCACCGTCAAGCTGTCTCCATAGACACCTGGAGACAAAATATTAGACAAAGGCGATGCAAAGACATATTAGTTTCAACCTTATCATTAGCTAAAACCTTTAAACTCGATTTTAAGGCACAACATTAGGCACATATCTGTTCATTACTGTGATTGTATGGATGTAGAACTAAACTGCAAGCTCGTATATTTACTCTTCAATGTAGTTACCGTATTTTTCGGAATATAAGTCGCAGTTTTTTTCATAGGTTGGCCGGGGGTGCGACGTATACTCCGGAGCGACAAATGTGTGAAATTATTAACATATTGCCGTAAAATATCAAATATTATTTATCTCATTCACGTATGAGACTAGCCGGATGTCAGCAATCGTCACACACACACGTGAACCAATGAAAATTCGGCGGAGGCAGGTCATGGCAGAAATGCGTTGTGGGAAAAGAAGATGCTACAGCAATCGTCACACACGTCAACCAATGAAAATTCGGCGGAGGCAGGTCATGGCAGAAATGCGTTGTGGGAAAAGAAGATGCTACAGCAATCGTCACACACGTCAACCAATGAAAATTCGGCGGAGGCGGGTCATGGCAGAAGTGCATTGTTGGAAAGAAGACGCTACCTGCTACGGTACATTGGCGGTAACTTATAAAAACAAAGGGCTGAACAAAAATGGCACCGAAAAGGAAAGCATATACTGCAGGTTACAAGCTGGAAGTAGTAAAATACGCAGCAGGAAACGGCAATCGAGCAGCAGAAAGAAAGTTTGGAGTAAACGAGAAACTTGTAAGGGACTGGCAAAAAGCAGAGACTATTACTGAAATGAAGAAAACTAACAAAGCTTTGTCAGGTGGATCGATAAAGCATGGGCTTCAGTGACAACCGAAACCATCCTGTCCGGATTCAGAAAGGCTGGAATAATTGGAACTGCACCTGACGATGACTCTGACGTAAGCGACGTACGGATAGAAGAGGAAGCGGCGCATTGTCTTTCTTTGGAGTTGGCAGAATTGTTTAGAAGCTTTCATGGGATTTAGCGTTTGGGAGTGACAGATTGTTTGGTAAATGTACAGCATGTTCTATATGTTATAGTTATTTGAATGACTCTTACCATAATATGTTATGTTAACATATCAGGCACGTTCTCAGTTGGTTATTTATGTGTCATATGTGCCTGTTGTTCACTATTCTTTATTTATTTTTAATTGCCTTTCAAATGTCTGTTCTTGTTGGATTTTATCTAATACATTTCCCCCAAAAATGCGACTTATACTCCAGTGCGACGTATATGTTTTTTTTCCTTCTTTTTTATGCATTTTCGGCAGGTGCGACTTATTCTCCGGTGCGACTTAGACTCCGAAAAATACGGTAACTATACTAAAACCTTAGTGATTATCAAATATTGTCATTTTTTGTCACATAACAGACAGGCATTATTAACACATGATGGAAACATGATGGGGTTAACTTCTGGTTAGTGACTTGTCACATGACACACAGCCAATTCTCCTCTCCTAATAGCAAATGACGACGACGAAGAAATAACTCTTTTCACACATTATTATTGTTGTTTAATCCTTACCTGGGGGATTTGGAGCAAAACAACCACTTAAACTATAACTATTAGATTAGTGACTTGTTCGCATTGCTTGGCAGTTGACTAAGCCAAGGAAAAGCAACCACAGAAAAATGACAAAAACACACATAAAGCAACATAAATTTCTCATGTCAGTGCGAGAAAAATAATGAATAAACAGACAAGAGCGTCAAATGAATGAAGTAGACGACGACATTCCTAGCTAGCTAGGTTAGCCAAAACTGTCATCCTTTCAAGTAAGCACAGGACTCAGATTACAGACAGAGGAGGGGCAATTAAACGAGGCTGACAATGGCGAATATATTCACACAAAATCCTACCGGTGGAGAGGAGAAGGAGGCCGAGCACCGCTGAGGAAAGAGAATTCATCCTTGGACAGTCAGTCAGCGCCATCTTATTTCTTTCTCTCCGCCTTTTGCAGCGATCAGCTGATGTCTGACGTCACGCCTGGTCACGTGATACATAAACTACCGGAAGTGAGCAGACTTCTTTATTTTTTATGGATTAGCTTTATGTTTTTTATTCCTTGTTATTATACGGTAAAGTTAAGTTGGGGGGGTGAATTAGTCGTTTTTTATTTGATGTACATTGAGCATATTAGATAAAAATGGTGATATACAAATATCACAGTGTGTGTTGTGGCATGAGTGGTCACGTGGTACAGGCAACACTGTGGTTTAAAAAGTAAAATGTTATGACATGAAAATTAAAATATTCTGCTTTAAAATAGTACTGTATATCAAAGTGTTAAATCTAATGCTGTATCTTTTTTTTTTTTTAAGAAAGAAATAAAAATGAAAAAATATATTAGGCGCCAGCCGCGTCCCTAAGCGGTCGAAAATGGATGGATGGATGCATATTCCGCCCGAATAAAGCTTAAATAGGCTCCAGCACTCCCCCGCTACCCTAAAAGGGACAAGTGGTAAAAAAAAATGGATTGATGGATGGATGGCTGTGTGTATATCTATCCATCTACAAACCTCGTTTCCATTGTGTTAGATGTAAATATAAACGGAATACAATGATTTGCAAATCATTTTCAACCCATATTCAGTTGAATATGCTACAAAGACAACATATTTGATGTTCAAACTTATAAACATTTTTTGTGTGTGCAAATAATCATTAACTTTAGAATTTGATGTCAGCAACACGTGACAAAGAAGTTGAGAAAGGTACTGATAAAGTTGAGGAATGCTCATCAAACACTTATATGGAACATCCCACAGGTGTGCAGGCAAGTTGGGAACAGTTGGGTGCCATGATTGGGTATAAAAGCAGCTTCCAAGAAATGCTAAGTAATTCACAAACAAGAATAGGGTGAGGGTCACCACTTTGTAAGCAAATTGTCAAAAAGTTTTAGAACAACATTTCTCAACGAGCTATTGCAAGAAGTTTAGGGATTTTACCATCTAGGATCCGTAAAATCATCAAAAGAATCAGAGAATCTGGAGAAATCTGTGCACGTAAGCGATGATATTATGGACTTTTGATCCCTCAGGCTGTACTGCATCAAAAACCGACATCAGTGTGTAAAGGATATCATCACATGGGCTCAGAAACACTTCATAAAACCACTGTCAGTAACTACAGTTGGCCGCTACATCTGTAAGTGCAAGTTAAAACTCTACTATGCAAAGCCAAACCCATTTATCAACAATATCCTGAAACGCCGCCGACTTGGCTGGGCCCGATATCACCTAAGATGGACTGATGCAAAGTGGAAAGGTGTTCTGTGGTCTGACGAGTCCACATTTCAAATTAAATTTGGAAACAGAGGACGTGGTGTCCTACAGAACAAAGAGGAAAATAACCATCCGGATTGTTATAGGCGCAAAGTTCAAAAGCCAGCATCTGTGATGGTATGGGGGTGTATTAGTGCCAAAGGCATGGGTAACTTACACATCTGTGAAGGCATCATTAATGCTGGAAGGTCCATACAGGTTTTGGAGCAACATACGTTGTCATCCAAGCAACGTTATCATTGACGCCCATGCTTATATCAGCAAGACAAGTGTTACAACAGCGTGGCTTCGTAAAAAAAAGAGTGCAGGTACTTTCCTGGCCCGCCTGCAGTCCAGACCTGTCGCCCATCGAAAATGTGTGGCACATTATGAAGCGTAAAACACGAGAGCAGAGACCCTGGACTGTTGAACGACTGAAACTCAACATAAAACAAAAATGGGAAAGAATTCCACTTTCAAAGCTTCAACAATTAGTTTCCTCAGTTCCCAAACGTTTATTGAGTGTTGTTAAAAGCAAAGGTGATGTAACACAGTGGTGAACATGCCCTTTCCCAACTACTATGGCACATGTTGCAGCCATGAAATTATAAATTAATTATTATTTGCAAAAAAAATAAAGTTTATGAGTTTGAACATCAACATCTTGTCTTTGTAGTGCATTCAATTGAATATGGGTTGAAAAGGATTTGCAAATCATGTGAATGTTGTCTGTCTATCTGTGTTGGCCCTGCGATGAGATGGTGACTTGTCCAGGATGTACGCAGAATTCCGCCCGATTGTAGCTGAGATAGGCGCCAGTGCCCCCCGCGACCCCAAAAGGGAATAAGCGGTAGAAATGGATGGATGGATGGACAGAAGGATGGATTCCGTTTATATTGACATCTAACACAATTTCACAACTCATATGGAAACGGGGTTTGTAGATATCAATCTATCTATCTATATATATCTATCTAACTATATATCTATATATATATATATATCTATATAGATATAGATAGATAGATAGATAGATAGATAGATAGATAGATAGATAGATAGATAGATAGATAGATAGATAGATAGATAGATAGATAGATGGATGGATGGATGGATGGATGGATGGATGGATGGATGGATGGATGGATGGTATATATATATACAAACCCCCTTTTCCATATGAGTTGGAAAATTGTGTTAGATGTAAATATAAATGGAATACAATGATTCTCTAATCCTTTTCAACCCATATTCAATTGAATGCACTATAAAGACAAGATATTTGATGATCAAATTCATAAACTTTATTTTTTGGGGGGAAATAATAATTAACTTAGAATTTCATGGGTGCAACACGTGCCAAGGTAGTTGGGAAGGGGCATGTTCACCACTGTGTTACATCACCTTTTCTTTTAACAACACTCAATAAACGTTTGGGAACCGAGGAAACTAATCGTTGAAGCTTTGAAAGTGGAATTATTTCCCATTCTTGTTTTATGTAGAGCTTCAGTCATTCAACAGTCCGGGGTCGCCGCTGTCGTATTTTACGCTTCATAATGTGCCACACATTTTCGATGGGAGACATGTCTGGACTGCAGGCGGGCCAGGAAAGTACCCGCACTCTTTTTTTACGAAGCCACGCTGTTGTAACACTTGTCTTGCTGATATAAGCAGGGGCGTCCATGATAACGTTGCTTGGATGACAACATACAGTATGTTGCTCCAAAACCTGTATGGACCTTTCAGCATTAATGGTGCCTTCACAGATGTGTAAGTTACCCATGCCTTGGGCACTAATACACCCCCATACCATCACAGACGCTGGCTTTTGAACTTTGCGCCTATAACAATCCGAATGGTTAGTTTCCTCTTTGTTCTGTAGGACACCACGTCCTCTGTTTCCAAATATTATTTGAAATGTGGACTAATTAGTCCACAGAACACCTTTCCACTTTGCATCAGTCCATCTTAGATGAGCTCGGGCCCAGAGAAGCCGGCAGCGTTTCAGGATATTGTTGATAAATGGGTTTGGCTTTGCAGAGTAGAGTTTTCACGTGCACTTACAGATGTAGCGACCAACTGTAGTTACTGACAGTGGTTTTCTGAAGTGTTCCTGAGCCGATTTGGTGATATCCTTTACACACTGATGTCTGTTTTTGATGCAGTACCGCCTGAGGGATCAAAAAATCTTAATATCATCGCTTACATGCAGTGATTTCTCCAGATTCTCTGAACTTTTTGATAATTTTACGGACCGTAGATTGTAAAACCCCTAAATTCCTTGCAATAATAGCTCGTTGAGAAATTTTGTTCTAAAACTGTTTGACAATTTGCTTACAAAGTGGTGACCCTCACCCCATCCTTGTTTGTGAATTACTTAGCATTTCATGGAAGCTGCTTTTATACCCAATCATCAATCAATCAATCAATGTTTACTTATATAGCCCTAAATCACTAGTGTCTCAATCATGGCACCCAACTGTTCCCAATTAGCCTGCACACCTGTGTGATGTTCCATATAAGTGTTTGATGAGCATTCCTCAACCTTATCAGTATTTATTGCCACCTTTCCCAACTTCTTTGTCACGTGTTGCTGGCATCAAATTTTAAAGTTAATGATTATTTGCAACAACAAAAAAATGTTTATAAGTTCGAACATCAAATATGTTGTCTTAGTAGCATATTCAACTGAATATGGGTTGAAAATGATTTGCAAATCATTGTATTTTGTTTATATTTACATCTAACACAATTTCCCAACTCATATGGAAACGGGGTTTGTATATATATATATATATATATATATATATATATATATATATTTTTTTTTTTTTTTTTTTTTTTTCCAAGATGGCGCTGCTGTAGTGGCTGCTGTAGGCAGGAGCTCTGTGCTCTTGTATCATCCTTTTGTGTTTCCCTCTTGTTTTCATGTGTTATTATATTTTTTTGCATTTTGGTCCGGGACCCTTTGGGACTGTGTGACAAGGGGTGGCACTTTCGTGACCTCTGTGGTGCTTTTTTTGTGGACTTCTGGATCTGCCTCCCGGGAGCCTTTTGGACATGGAGACCAGCTGCTGGGTGTCTGCTACACCAGAGTCTGTTTGGAGGGACTGGAAGAGATGCGGATGAGGGCACAGGGCTGCGGAGCTAGCACTGAGCGCTGGGACGGAGAGGCTCCGCGGTGTCTTGACTAGGTGAGCAGGTGTCGGACACCTCAGTCACCTTGGACGTATCCTCGCTCATCCATGCGGACTGGACACTGGCCGAGAGTGGAGTCGGCTGTCTTGGTTGCTTTGTTGGATCTGCTTCTATCTCTGGCCATGCTCCCTCCTCCCCAGCGGACGATGGCGTGGAACACCGCAGAGGCCACCACAGTGTATATGTTTATTTTACTTTTTATTCATAGCTGTATGTAGAAGTGTCTGGATGTATCTGCTGTTTTAATGTCTTTAATTTCCTTTGTGTTCTTTGATGTTTGATGTTTCCCTCTTACACACATGTAAGAGGGATGTGTACTATTGCTCTGAGTTGTTCTTTTCCCTTGGCCTCAGTCTGCACCCCCACTCCAGGGCCTAGGCTAAGACCGATTTCTTATTTTAATCTTCTATTTTTTTTCTCCCAAAAAATCGGTTGTACTTGTATAGCGCTTTTCTACCTTCAAGGTACTCAAAGCGCTTTGACACTACTTCCACATTTACCCATTCACACACACATTCACACACTGATGGAGGGAGCTGCCATGCAAGGCGCTAACCAGCACCCATCAGGAGCAAGGGTGAAGCATCTTGCTCAGGACACAACGGAAGTGACGAGGTTGGTAGTAGGTGTAAGTGCAAGTTAAACTCTACTATGCAAAGTAAAAGCCAAAAACGGTGCCGGCTTCGCTGGGCAGTCATCTAAGATGGACTGATGCTAAGTGGAAAAGTGTTCTGTGGTCTGAGGAGTCCACATTTTAAATTGTTTTTGTTAACTGTGGACGTTGTGTCCTCCGGACCAAAGAAGAAAATAACCATCCGGATTTTTATAGGCACAAAGTTCAAAAGCCAGCATCTGTGATGGTATGGGGGTGTAGTAGTGCCCAAGACATGGGTAACTTACACACAGAGGTGGGTAGAGTAGCCAGAAATTGTACTCAAGTAAGAGTACTGTTACTTTCCAGATTTATTACTCAAGTAAAAGTAAGGAGTAGTCACCCAAATATTTACTTGAGTAAAAGTAAAAAGTATGTTGTGAAAAAACTACTCAAGTACTGAGTAACTGATGAGTAACCTGATTACGGCAACAAATAATGCACAAAAACATAAAAATAGCAATGAGCAAATTCAGAGCCAGGAATATCGCTTAAGCAACTAAAACAATAATATATATTAAATAATAGTACATTAAAATAAAATAAAAAAAATGGCACATTGAGCCACAATAACTTAACAGCACCTCAGTAGGCATTCATTGATTTGATTGATTGATTAAAACTTGTATTAGTAGATTGCACAGTACAGTGCATATTCTGTACAATTGACCACTAAATGGTAACACCCCAATACGTTTTTCAACGTTTATCAATTACTTAGTAAATTACCAAGTCGAGGTGATCTACCTCATATATACATATACATACACACACATATCATTTATACACACACATATCATGCATACACACACATCATTTATACACACACAAATTATATATATATATATATATATATATATATATATATATATACATATATATGTATGTATATATAGATATATAGATATATTGATATACACATACATACATTTATATATACAGTATATAATTTATATTTATTTATTTTGCCGTTTTTGTTCACATGTTGAAGGTGTTTTAATGAATATACATGCATGTTTAACATATAGATTCCTATCATTCATGAAGACAAGAATATAAATTGGTGTATTACCTGATTCTGATGACTTGCAATGATTGGACTCAGACGTCCACGTTTTCAAATGGAGGAGAAAAAATTTCCTCTTTTCTGTCTAATACCACATGAAAGTCGTTGGTTTTTGGCATCTTATTTGTCCAGCTTCCATTTTCGTTTTTATACACATTACAAGAAATACATTGGCGGCAAACTCCGTAGCTTGCTAGCTTGTTTGCGCTGGCTTTCGGAGACTCTTATTTTGTTAACGCAGGTGCGATGGAGCGGCACTTTTATTGTGAAGACAGGAACTGTGCGATCAGTCTTTAGGCTTTTGACGGGAAGTACGGTTGAAATAAAAAGTGCCTTTTTTCCTTTACACTTTTTATTGATTGATTGAAACTTTTATTAGTAGATTGCACAGTACAGTACATATTCCGTACAATTGACCACTAAATGGTAACACCCCAATACGTTTTTCAACTTGTATAAAGTGGGTCATGTGACCGCCTGGCTCTGTTTGATTGGTCCAACGTCACCAGTGACTGCATGTGATTGGTGAAACGCAGGCATGCGTAGATTCTACTTTGAAGCTGAACCAAAACAAACATTAATAGATCGATAAAAAAAAAAGTAGCGAGTAGCGAGCTGAATGTAGATAAATGGAACGGAGTAAAAGTAGCGTTTCTTGTCTATAAATATACTCAAGTAAAAGTAAAAGTATGTTGCATAAAAACTACTCGTAAAAGTACAATTTATCCCGAAAGTTACTCAAGTAAATGTAACGGAGTAAATGTAGCGCGTTACTACCCACCTCTGCTTACACACCTGTGAAGGCACCATTAATGCTGAATGGTCCATACAGGTTTTGGAGGAACATATGTTGTCATCCAAGCAACGTTATCATGGACGCCCCTGCTTATTTCAGCAAGACAATGCCAAGCCACATGGTACAACAGCATGGTTTCTTATCAAGAGTGCGGGTACTTTCCTGGCACGCCTGCAGTCCTGACCTGTCCCCCATCGAAAATGTGTGGTGCATTATGAAGCGTAAAATACGACAGCGGAGACCCGGACTGTTGAACGACTAAAGCTCTACATAAAACAAGAATGGGAAAGAATTCCACTTTCAAAGCTTCAACAATTAGTTTCCTCAGTTCCCAAGCGTTTATTGAGTGTTGTTAAAAGAAAAGGTGATGTAACACAGTGGTGAACATGCCCTTTCCCAACTACTATGGCACTTGTTGCAGCCATGAAATTCTAAGTTATTTATTATTTGCAAGAAAAAATAAAGTTTATGAGTTTAAACATCAAATTTGTTGTCTATGTAGTGCATTCAACTGAATACAGGTTGAAAAGGATTTGCACATTATTGTATTCCGTTTATATTTACATCTAACACAATTTCCCAACTCATATGGAAACGGGGTTTGTAGAACATATAAAAGGTCAATAAATTATACTATACCTTATGACAGGGGTAGGGAACCTGTGGCTCTTTTGATGACTGCATCTGGCTCTCAGATAAATCTTAGCTGACATTGCTTAACACAATAAGTAATGAATAATTCTGCTGGTAATCACAGTGTTGAAGATAATGTTCAAATTATAAAACATTCACATGCATTATAATCCAACCATTCATTTTCTATCGCACCTGTTCAAGAAGTTGCATTAATGGTAAGAAGTATTATATTTATTATTGGTTAGCTTTAGAATAACAGTGTTATTAAAAAGAATAAGAAGTGAAGTATATAGCGCTTTTTCTCTAGTGACTCAAAGCGCTTTACATAGTGAAACCCAATATCAAATTTTTACATTTAAACCAGTGTGGGTGGCACTGGGAGCAAGTGGGTAAAGTGTCTTGCCCAAAGACACAACGGCAGGGACTAGGATGGCGGAAGCGGGGATCAAACCTGCAACCCCCAATTATAGCTTGGTTGGTATACCAACAGAGCTATACCGCCCCAACTTATTACACCCTAAAAATGTTGGTCTTACTCAAAAATGCACGCATTTAGTTGTATTCAGTGTTAAAAAAATATTATATGGCTCTCACGGAAATTTATTTTGAAATATTTGGCTTTCATGGCTCTCTCAGCCAAAAAGGTTTCCGACCCCTGCCTTATGACAGGAAGTGAGGACCATAACTTTTTTGTTTTTATTTTACAAAATAAAATGATGAAACGATGACGATATGCTATGTTGACTTGTACATTTCAACCTTTATATTTAAAATAGTGAAATACGCTAATAAATTAAACCGATTAAACATATATCTTGAAATATTGCAATTGATACATAAACCACAATGATCCATGCATTTCTTACCGCTTGTCCCTCTCGGGGTAGCGAGGTGGATGGAGCCTATCACGGTAGCTTTTTTTTTTTTTTTTAAATGTTTATTTATTAATTTCAACATTTAACCTATCTTGGTTGCTCCCGGGAGGAAGGCAGAAGAGGTCACGTCACTCCTTTCTGAAACAGCGCAATTAGCACATTTGACACTGGATGGCGCTGTTGGTCCCAGCATCCTTGCAGGATGTTATTGAGGGGCATGGCTGCAGAGACAAAAGTGCAGCTACAATACAATTGCATTCCTAAAGATGGCAATGTTGGATTGTATCTGATCCCGCTGAATAGTCGTGGACAATTTGGCTAAACGGTTTAATTTGACACCGACACCCAATTAATTCATTTAGCCCCCCATTTAGTCCCCCAGCTCTACATGCAACCGCACAGCACACACAATTGTCATCTTGCAGTTTGTATATTTATTTTAAAGCAACTTCATTTGTAAAATATAAATACAAATTAGGAGATATTTTAATTACAAAGTTAAAATAAAATAAAAAAAACAAAAACAAAAAACAAACACCAAAAAAGTTGATTTTACTGCAGTAGCCTCACTGTCTTATATATACATATGTGTATATATATTTAAATATATATACACATAGATGTATATAAATATACACACAAGCTCTTTGCCAAATGGGTAGAGGATCAGTATTACAATAAAACTTTATTATACAATCAACGCTGCAGATCCGCTTGTTAAATTACAGACTTGACGGGAAGCACGATTTGAACATTACAAAAAAGATAAAACAAAATAGCCCCTCCTGTTTTGAAGTCTTCGAGGGAGGGGGCAGACAAAAGAATTGTACATCATGTGCTCCCTATATGAACTCAAAATAGCACATTCAATGGCACAGGCAGCGACACACATGCCATCCTGTTGCTGACACACTTGTCAGTGGTTAGCATTATCAGAAAGAAATCTTTTATGTACACACATGTATACAGAGATGTACATACATATATCCATTTTTATTTACTTATTTGTACATATATTAATTTATAAAAAATATGACCGTCAGTTATTGAGAGTCAAACGTATGGCTAAGCTGACAGGTCAGCCAGCAGGTCCAAAAGTAGGTTTTATGTACAGTGCACCACAACACCGGAAAGCCTTGCAAGAGCATCAGTGCTTATTGGGTCCCGGGTTCAGGATGAGGCCCACCTGTCCGGCGGCCTTGATCTTCTCCTTCAGTTTGTCCCTAGCGTGGTCCCAGCGGTCGTCCAGGCACTCCAGCGTGGAGCCCAGCAGGGCGGCCAGCTCGGCGCTGTCTTCCACCAGGTCCAACAGCTCCTTGCTGTCCGGGTGGAAACCCTCCAGCTCCTCGGGACAAGAGAAGAGCTGCGACAGAGATGCTTGCCGGTAGAACTCTGCCTCGGCCACCGTTACCACTTCCATGTGCGGGAAGGCCTGGCGGAAGCCGCGGGCCGACATGCGCAGCCGGCGGAGGACATCGGACAGGAGGAGCCAGTTTCTGGGCCTGGGGGAGGTAAAAAAACCTGGATGAGAAATGTGCAGTTGGGGCATCACATTGAGCAAGCTCCTGTCATTTGACTTCATCATCTTACGCCGTTGTTGAGTTACTTTCAATAAAATAACTGCGGAAGTGTGCTTTGGGCATGGTACTGAACATCGATAAATTCATGGCTTCAACAGCTTAATTTCAAATAGCATGATACCTTTTAAATAATTTGAAATGTACAATTACAATTTAAAAATGTTTAAAATGGGGGTTTATCAAAAATAGCGTAATCACAAAAACATATGACAATCATGTATATAAGCAGAAAAATCACAATTTATTTTGACCATACATGTTCCTTTTCCTTAACCGCAGATGGTTACGGAAATAAATTAAATAAATTATGTGCATCCATCCATCCATCCATCCATCATCTTCCGCTTATCCGAGGTCGGGTCGCGGGGGCAGCAGCCTAAGCAGGGAAGCCCAGACTTCCCTATCTCCAGCCACTTCGTCTAGCTCTTCCCGGGGGATCCCGAGGCGTTCCCAGGCCAGCCGGGAGACATAGTGTTTCCAACGTGTCCTGGGTCTTCCCCGTGGCCTCCTACCAGCTGGACGTGCCCTAAACACATCCCTAGGGAGGCGTTCGGGTGGCATCCTGACCAGATGCCCGAACCACCTCATCTGGCTCCTCTCGATGTGGAGGAGCAGCGGCTTTACGTTGAGTTCCTCCCGGATGGCAGAGCTTCTCACCCTATCTCTAAGGGAGAGCCCCGCCACCCGGCGGAGGAAACTCATTTCGGCCGCTTGTACCCGTGATCTTATCCTTTCGGTCATGACCCAAAGCTCATGACCATAGGTGAGGATGGGAACGTAGATCGACCGGTAAATTGAGAGCTTTGCCTTCCGGCTCAGCTCCTTCTTCACCACAACGGATCGATACAACGTCCGCATTACTGAATTATGTGCATCTAGTAAAATATTTTAAAACATGTTTCTGTATGATTCTGAAAACAAAATTGCATGTATGTCCAGATATTGCAACCTTTTTTAAAGTTAACTTCAAACATGCAAGCGGATAATAACCCCTGAGTTATCATAATTTACTGTGATTAATCGCAAAATAATCCAAATTTCAAAGTGTGATTAATCCGATGACAGAAATAGTCAAAATACATTTAAATGTATTTAAATTAACAGCCTCAATTTTTCCATCATGCAAATAATTTTAAGTTTAATTATTAAAAAAATAAAAATCAAATACTTTTAAATATAAGTTATTATTTATTTATTTTATTTTTTTAAGTTTTTTTTTTATTTCGGTAAAATTATATTATTCCTAAATATTTTGGATTTAATTATTTAAAAAATATAGATATATTATTAACAATTAATTTTAAAATAATACACTTTTAGGGGACTGACAAATTCAGTTATTTTTTCAGTATTAACATTAATTTTACATTTTTATTTAACATTTATCATGCAAACCCACTTTTTGTTTACCTATTAGTGCCTGTTTTTGTGTGTTCGGGATCTACATAAATCCCCAAAATTTGAAATGAAGCCATGACGGCATGGCGGAGCTGATTATAAAAAATCTTGCCTTTTTTCCAACAGGCTGTTTGGAATTTTCCCAATTTGCAACGTTTTCCCCTAATTATGACATCAGAGGATATGTCTGTATATAGTTGAAATTTTTTCAAAGTGCATTGCTCGATTCCGCCATTGCAATCCGACGCTGTAGTCCATAAGATCCTTCTTTTTATAGCTATCCTCTTGTTGTGGGGCAGACTGGCTCGTACATGCACATGCATCCTGTTGTAATTTCTAATACAAAGAAGTGTATGGTTCCAACTTGTAGATCTGAGGCGCTAAAAACGACAAAATTTGTTTTTAGACAAGTTGATGTCAAAGTGGAGGCACGTAAAAAAGACCGCCCACAAAACCCCGCATCCTGTTATGTAAAACATAATCTAATAATTTAAGAACCGCCTTTATATATTAGTGTTTTAATTGTTAAAAAATATATTATATGACCCCTTTAACAAAATATTTTTTTAAATTAAGCTTATTTTACACTGAATGTTTTTACTTTTTCCAGAAAAAACTAAAATTAACCATTTTTCTATTTAAGGCTACATATAATATAATATGCTTTAAAACATAAACATTCCAATATCACTTTCATTTATGCTTTCTGTTCTGGATTTCTTTCTGTTCAACATTTGATCCTAAAATAGCCCATAAAGAAATATAAGCAAGTTACTCGCCAGGTTCTGACTGACAGTTGCTCCAACTAAAATATCTACCAATGACAGCAGACTCGACCCGTGCATGGAAGCGGGACTCAAACAGAAATGCATTTTAAAATCCTCGCACCGGACACATCGCACGTGCTTTACGTCACACATTTCCACTTGGTGGTGGGTCGCTCACCCCTGAGAGACGGACACCTGGATGTTGTAGCAAGGCAGCAGGGGCCGGTCGGAGAACTCAAACTCAAACACCTCCCTCTTGTCGTCCTCGTCCTCATCGTCAGGGCCCGGCGGATCTGCCAGGATGTCGTAGGCGGTGCCGCCCTCCTCTGCGGACTCTAAAACAAACAAATAAATAGAAAATATTTATTTATTTCTTTATAAAATATGCAGCGCGTGAGCTGACGTGGGAAGATAGAAGTCTCAGGGGGAAAGCGGTGATAGGTACTCACCGCACACCGCGCTGCCGTAGAATTCCCAATAAAGCCCCGGGTCGTCATCCGCGCGGCCCTGAAGGTCAGCGAAATAATCTATGGAGAGAGGAGAGGAGCACGTGACTCACGAGCGGGAGCTCGGGGGACAGGCAACGAGGCAAACAATTGCCCTTGGAGACAAGAGCAGCGAATGGATAAATGGCGGTAAAAGGGGGGCTAATGGTCAGGGGCTTCACTCCGGGGGAGGGAGTGACCGTCTCTGCTGGGTTAAAGCTGGCTGAGTTCAGAGCGAGGCTGCAGACGGCTGCCAGGAACAAGAACCACACACCGCTTTTTTTTTTTACTGTGGCGCACGCACACACGCACGTGCACGCACACACGCACGTACACACACACACACACACACACACACACACACACACACACACACACACACACACGCACAAAGCTTGAAACAAACATGGAGGCGAGGGAGGCTGGATAAGCGGCGGCGAGAGCAAAGTGTGTGTGTTCAGCACGCACTCACACACACACACACACACACACACACACACACACACACACACGCACGCACGCACGCACACATTCGGCGAATCAGAGCTGGGCTTTGTGCCAGCGCTGAGGCGTGGGGCGTCTGGCGTGTGTTTGGAGGGATTAACGGCCTCCAGATGAGTGGGACCAGGTGGAGGGAGGGCAGGCGGCCATCACTCGCTTACGCGCTCTGCACTCTCTCTCTCTCTCTCTCTCTAGTCGGCCGAGTATACCTTCTTTTTAAACAGCATTCATTTCTGTCAATGACATTAAGGACGCCCCCTATGGGTTGTGGTCAGAATGCTTTGGAAGACATGCTAGCAAACGTGGAGTTCATATATCCTCAAAATTGTATAATCATTCCATAGTTTATGGACAATTAGCGTTTTGGCTGATTGTGGCCATGTTTTTTTTTTTAACCAATCTTGCTCAGCCCTTACACACATGTGCTGGTCAGTCCCCTCAAACCACGCATTCAACTAAACACCCTACTATTACAGAAGGTGTTTTGGGAAAGCCTGTTGAGATGTGTGAGAAATTTCAAGTCAATCCCATTCTCGGGGTTACAGGACAGCGCCACCATGTGGCGGTCTAGCTCCATCCTATCTTGCAGCTTGTATTGTACCATATGTCCCGGCAAGAAATCTGCGTTCAAAGGACTCCGGCTTATTAGTGATTCCCAAAGCCCAAAAAAAGTCTGCGGGCTATAGAGCGTTTTCATTTCGGGCCCCAGTACTCTGGAATGCCCTCCCGGTAAAAGTTTGAGATGCCACCTCAGTAGAAGCATTTAAGTCTCACCTTAAAACTCATCTGTATACTCTAGCATAGACTCATTTTTTAGACCAGTTGATCTGCCGTTTCTTTTCTTTTTCTCCTATGTCCCACTCTCCCTTGTGGGCATGGATGACGTACTGGCTGTCCAGACCCAGGATGAACTGCTCATCCAGAGTCGGGACCCAGGATGGACCACTCGCCTGTGTATCGGCTTGGGACATCCCTGCGCTGCTGATCCGCCTCTGCTTGGGATGTTTTCCTGCTGGCTCCGCTGTGAACGGGACTCTCGCTGCTGTGTTGGATCCGCTTTGGACTGGACTCTCGCGGCTGTGTTGGATCCGCTTTGGACTGGACTCTCGCGGCTGTGTTGGATCCATTATGGATTGAACTTTCACAGTATCATGTTAGACCCGCTCGACATCCATTGCTTTCGTCCTCTTCAAGGTTCTCAGTCATCATTGTCACCGACGTCCCACTGGGTGTGAGTTTTCCTTGCCCTTATGTGGGCCTACCGAGGATGTCGTAGTGTTTGTGTTGTGGTTTGTGCAGCCCTTTGAGACACTAGTGATTTAGGGCTATATAAGTAAACATTGATTGATTGATTGATTGAGTGTATTTGTCAGTAGAATAAGAGCAGAGGAAACACTTACTTGTGATACATTTTCATTGTTTAGTGTGCAATTGTTGAGGAGTAAACTGTTGGCTTGCAACGGTTGTCACTATGGGATCAGCGGACTAAAATCTACCCGTGTTGTGTTGCATATGATAGGCAAAAAAGATTTTGATATACATTTTAGTGGTTCTCAACTAAAACGTTTTTGTAAAAGTAAGCTACCATCTTCTATTGCATTGTTTTGTGTCATTGCATATGAAAATAGCAAAGTGCTTATCGTACCTAATTCTCTGGCCAGCTATTTAGAAACAGGTGGCAAGCTACCAAGAGCCCGCCAGCTACCAGTTGGAGACGCCCGGCTTACGCGAATCCACGCAGTCGTGTGAGGAAAAAATGAATTGAAAATGATCTTTTATATTTTCACTTGGATTGGATCCAAAACCTCAAGGCTTCCCGGTCTCAAGTTACCAAGACCAAGTCAAGAAAAAAAAAAAAAAAAAAAGGCACACCCAGGCCCCAACAGGAACGGTATTGAGCCCGTTTCCTCACGTAGGCTGAGCAAACACGGTCGGCGTTGCTAAGTAACCAGCTAAAGGAGCTCAGAGGCAACAGCACGCACTCCTGCGGGCTCAAACTCCCTGTCTAACAGGTGGTCGAAGGGGGCTGGGGTGGGGGGAGGGGGCGCCTGCCGGAGTGGAAAAGACGGGATGACAGCGGCTGACATGAGAGGCGGGGGGTGGGGGTGGGGGTAACTGGTGGCGGAGGATTTGCAAAGAGAGAATCGGAGCAACAGGTTGTGCAGAGGTCGGGGAGCTGAAAGAACAAGCGAACAGGATCGGGCCGTCTGGGGACTGAGAGCTGCTTTAACGTTTGAACTCTCGTCAGCTGCTAAAGCGCCCACCAGCCACCAGTTTCTACTTATTTTAATGTCTCCTTTTCAACCTTGTGATATTTTTTTGTTATCCAAGGTTGCTTGTCGCCGACAGCCCCAAACTTCCCGGCTGTGTTACAAATGTGAGGTGGCCGCCCTGCCCCCATCCTCACTGGGTGGCATAGTCCTATTGCCGCCCCACGAGGCTCAGTCCAGTCCGCAATTTTCGTCTCATTAAAAATGGCAGAGCAGTGACTGATTTATTGCTATTAGGCACCATTCTGTCAGGGCACCAACCATTGGGGTGGGTCTACCCCAAAGGGTGGAGAGTGATTGGTCTGCATGACAAGGTGTCACGCTGCTACAATGTGATATTTATGCATCACCATCCAGCAGTGCAAAAACAAGCCTGATCCAGGACTTCCACCCTAAACCGTACCGTGGTAAACTTCCAGTTGTGTGAAAGTAGCAATAAAGAACATCTTACCGATAAGGAAACGCTCCATGAGCTCGCTGTGGGTCATCTTGAGGAGGCCTCGGCCAGAGTACGTGGCTAGGGTGGGGTCGGCCCCATAGGACAGCAGGATGCGAACCACGTCCAGGTGGTCGTTCTCCACGGCGTCATGAATGGGCCTGCAAACATGGAGACGCAATTATTTCTAATGAATAGAAATCAAATATGCGTGCTATTGTACAGTGTTTCTTAGACATAGGGCCATTGTTGGGCCGCGGAATATCTGTTTCTGAGCTGTGGTCCGTATGGGTTGCAGCGGTACTCAGTTGTAATACACTTTCACACCACTTGTGGCAGTAATGACAATGTCAAACAAGCAGAAGAATTCTGAAACTAAAGTGATAGAGAAGTTTCTTCAGCGCAAAAAATATGACTTAAGTGGTAAAGCTGCATTTTCATTTGCAATTTAATTTTATTAACAGTTTACTTAAATATTATAGCACAACATACACTATCTGTATGTGCATACATTTTGTGTCATTTATGAGTTCCTTCTTATGCAGTATATTTGGTTACTTCTTATTTTTCTAATCAGGCTGACCTAAGCCAATACATAATATTTTTGATGTAAACATGGTTTCATATCATTTGACAAGGTTGTAAACTGTAAGTAGGATAGGTATAATTATGGAATACAATTAAAATTTAAAATAAGATTACTAAATCACTGTTAATATTTGAGTAGGCCCCTGGCCCCAAGATCAAAAAGTTTAAGAACCCCTAGTATAATACAAGTGATGACGACAATGTATCCCACTGGACGACGCCACTGTAAGATCTGACTTACTCGCATTAGGTTACATCTAGAAATGGACATAATTCTGTTTTTCCAAGCATGGGAAGGAATTGTGAAACAGTGTTGAAAAGAAAAAGTGGATATTTATTCAATTAAAGACAAAAAATGTTATCGACTTCGAGCGTATCACTGCTAGTCCAGAATGAGTCTAACGCCGGCGAATGATGCTTTAAAAATATCTAAACGGCAGACATTTATCCATGAAAATATAAAGAAGCTGCTGATGGTGTGCTTGATGGAGAAGCTGCCGCAAAGAAATAAGTCTACTCTCTAAGTTTAATTATGTACATTTATTACATTACTTTACTAAAACTACTGTAATTTTTAGGACATTCTATTGCATTGTTTACAATTGTGATTTCTTTCTAAAAGGCTCGTTACAGGTTAAAATTGTGCTGCTTTGGCGGGCCAAGCACCGATTTAACTTATTTCAATTCATTTCAATGGGCAATGTTAATTTAAATGTTTTGAGTTATTAGCTCCGTCATAAAACCAATCAAGCTCGTAAGTTGTACCACTGTATCTCCAACGAACACAAATATTGAGGCACATTTATTAGACAGAAATGTACTACCATTTTGTTTCATTCAGTGCCAATTGTTAAGAAATCCAACCATTTTCTACCGCTTATCCCTTTCTAGGTCGGGGGGGGGGGGGGTGTTGGAGCCTACCTCAGCTGCTTTCGGGCAGTAGGAATGTACAACATAAATAGAGTTGCTCCCCCCAGTGGCGAAGTTGCAAAATTACAGTTTAATCATCCCCAAAAAATCCCATCAATTTGTGGAAATTAAATAAGGCACACAATTTTTCTCTGAATGTAGTGAAGTGAGGTGACAGATGCATCCCTGGATTGTTACATCTTCAGGTATATCTCCGGCATCCTGTTTCAACCTGCGCGGCTCGTGTGTCACGCTCACGATCTTGGCAACTGATGAGGCATGTGACTCAGCCCTGACGTGACCCCCCCATTGCGTGCAAGACGCGTTTGAGGTCTACGTACCTGGTGCCGTCCTGTGCGCTGCAATTGATGTCGGCGCCGTAGTCCAGCAGGTGTTGGACGATGCTGAGCCAGCCCCGGGCGCAGGCCTCGTGGAGGGCGCAGTAGCCGGCGTAGTCACGGTGATTCACCTCGCACACTCTGTTCTCCAGGCAGTAGAGCACCACCTCCTGCAGGGAGCCAACACAAGCGCCCGAGTTCAGCGCAAAGTCGTACAAAGACAGACGGCTTCTTGCATGCAAAGTTCCCTGTTGCAGGCAAATTATGGGTGGAAGAGGAGGGGAGGGGAAATGAGCGTGTTCCTGCGCCGGACTAACATAAAAACTCGCACACAAGCGCTCCCCATAATGCTGCAGCTGGCGGCGGACGCGTCCAGGAGAACGAGTTATGACTCAACCGGCGCGTCGCCTGCCAGATGTGTGTGTGTGTGTGTGTGTGTGTGTGTGTGTGTGCCGCTGTGGCAGACAGTCATGGCGGGCCCGGGCAGCGAGCGGCGCGTAATGGAAGTGGAACAAAGAGATTTGATAGACGCACTCAAGAGCTGGAAATGTTTTCTCGGAGTCTCCGGGCGGCGACGGCCGGCATCCAGCATGAAAATAGACGGGGCTGGCTTTTATTGGACCGCCGCGGTGTCTGCTGCTACTAAACTGAGGAAACGCGTGCGGATACCGCCGCTCTGCACTGATAAAATCGGATTTTGCACACGTGCATCCTGACATATTAATACAAGGGTGTCAAACTCTGGTCCGCGGGCCAAATTTGGCCCGCCATGTAATTTAATTTGGCCCTTGAGGCAATATCAAATTAACATTATAGCTGGCCCGCCGTTATTACACAGCAGCTGTAACAACGCAATTTCTCACACTTGCCAATCCGCCCCAAGTTCAGTGCCCCTCCCGAAAATCTCCCAAAGCAAGCATTCTCCCAATTTCCACCGGGAAAACAATATTGAGGGCATGCCTTAAAGGCACTGCCTTTAGTATTCTCTACAATCTGTCGTCACGTCCGCATTTCCTCCATACAAACAGCATACAGGCCCACTCGCATAAAATATGCGGCTATTACACACACATAAGTGAATGCAAAGCATACTTGGTCAACAGCCATACTGGTCACACTGAGGGTGGCCGTATAAACAACTTTAACACGGTGACAAACATGCGCCACACAGTGAACTTACACCAAACAAGAATGACAAACACATTTCGGGAGAACATCTGCACTGTAACATAACATAAACACAACAGAACAAATACCCAAAAACCCTTGCAGCACTAACTCTTTCGGGACGCTACAATATATTTTGATATTTACCTCAGAAGGCTGCAAATAGAAAAGAGGCATTAAATTTGTATTAAAATGTTATTTGATATGCCATTGATATTTTTTAATTATTATTACTATCGATTTTGCATGTCACTATAAAGTTACTGTATATAAGCCTTCCTTGTTCAATGCAAAACTTGTTTGGGTCCCTATTGGTTAATTTGTTCAACCTTGGCCTGCGGCTTTGTTCAGTTTTAAATTTTGGCCCACTCTGTATTTGAGTTTGACACCCCTGTATTAATACATATGTACGTTCGTGTGACAAAATTAGGACACCGCTTTGGGAAGATAAGGCTGCCTGACAAACATCACTTGGTGGCGCTTTCATGAAACCACAGACTAAATATTTCTCGCACAGCCCACCCCAACTTTAGTGGGTTCAGGCAACTCACTACAAAATTTGTTACACACCAATATGTGTGTCAAATCTGAACAAGATGACTAATAAAACATGGCCACTATCAAGCTAAATGTCTTTTCGGTAGCACGGCATGGACTTGGCGAATTGTCCATAAGTCATTTATTTAATATACATCAGATTGGTAGGAAAATATGGCCGCCATTTGTTTATAGGTCATTGACAATGTGACGAATGAATATAAAACTCAAAGGATATTTGTATTATATATACTAGCATGATCTAAAAAGCATTTTGACGACAACCCAAATGCCAACAATGTCCCATTTATTTTCACAGAATTCTATTTGTTTTTTTAATACCTTTTCTTTTTTTTACTATTGAACAGTTTCACACAAATAGGTTTTAAAACATGAGACCTATGTCGGTGCTACTATTTTTTTAAATACAAATACACCATACGGTGGCGCTTGTATGTAGCCCCGGATGGACTTGAAATTTCACACACAGCTCAACATATACTCTTTCAAAACACCCGGTGTAACTTTACGGAGTTTAGCCAGATAACCACAGAATTTGGTAAGCACCTTTCAGGGACTGACAAGAACATGCCGAGAAAATTGGAGCAAGATTGGTTAAATAACATGGCTGACAACAAGTAAAATGTACATTTACAACTTGAGGATGTTTGTCATTAGAGATGTCCGATAATGGCTTTTTTGCCGATATCCGATATTCCGATATTGTCCAACTTTTAATTACCGATATGAACTGAAACAGATATATACAGTCATGGAATTAACACATTATTATGCCTAATTTTGTTGTGATGCCCCGCTGGATGCATTAAACAATGTAACAAGGTTTTCCAAAATAACTCAACTCAAGTTATGGAAAAAAATGCCAACATGGCACTGCCATATTTATTATTGAAGTCACAAAGTGCATTATTTTTTTTTAACATGCCTCAAAACAACAGCTTGGAATTTGGGACATGCTCTCCCTGAGAGAGCATGAGGAGATTGAGGTGGGAGAGGCAGGGGGTATCGGGGGTGTATATTGGTGCGTCCCGGAAGAGTTAGTGCTGCAAGGGGGCCTTGGTATTTGCTCTGTTGTGTTTATGTTGTGTTACAGTGCGGATGTTCTCCCGAAATGCGTTTGTCATTCTTGTTTGGTGTGGGTTCACAGTGTGAACCCACACCAAAAGTCATAAATTTTACTTTTTGAAACAGATACCGATAATTTCCGATATCACATTTTAAAGCATTTCCATCCATCCATCCATTTTCTACCGCTTATTCCCTTTCGGGGTCGCGGGGGGCGCTGGCGCCTATCTCAGCTACAATCGGGCGGAAGGCGGGGTACACCCTGGACAAGTCGCCACCTCATCGCAGGGCCAACACAGAAAGACATTTATCATACAATAATATCGGCAGTCCGATATTATCGGACATCTCTATTTGCCATGTATTACATGTGCTAGCTTTTCTTCCAAACATTTTGACCGCGCCACAAATGTCAACCATTAGGTTTTCAATATCTATTTCATTTTTTTTTTTTACTTTTTTCTACCCCTGAACCACTGCACACAAATAGGTGAATGTTTATCAAACATGTATTTGCTATCATTTTTTATGCAACTATGTCCGATTGACTTGAAATTTCCCACGCACCTAATTGTACTCACTGTAACTTTAGAGAGTTGGGCAATAACCGAATAACCGCAAAATTTGGTACGCACCTCTATTGGACTGACGAGCACAGGTCTATGAAAATGGAGAAAGATTGGTTGAAAAGCATTGAGGAAAAGGTACATTCATTCGAGGATAGCTTTACTGTATTGCGTAGGCTAGCATGTCTTCCAAAGCATGTTAACCACAACCAATAGGGGGCACCACTAATGTCACTAGAGTTTTACGATATACCGGTATTAGTATAGTACCGCGATACTAATGAATCGCATTCGGTTCCATACCCACTCCGAAAAGTACTAGTTTGTCGCACCCCCATACACCTTATCAGATTGTGACATTGCAGGTTTTACGAACAGAAGAGCATGTTCGGTAGCACACAATCACGGAGTACTTACAAGCACACACAGTGTGTGGACAGAAAATGGAGAACAGATGCATTTTGGCTTTAAAAGTAATGATAAACACTGAAACGGTGGTTTAAGACATGGCTAACTAGCGGCTAAAGTCCATCCGCAGTCTGCAGTGTTTTAGCTACTTCTAAATCACTAATCCTCGCCTCCATGGTGACAAATAAAGTAAGTTTTAATGTATCATTATCACTGCAGGACGAGGAATAGCTAAACATGCTTCACTACACACCGTAGTTCACCGGCGTCAAAATGTAAACAAACGCCATGGTGGATTTACACTTAACATACACTGTAAAGATACCAAGTAAATTAATGTATCTAGTCGATACTACTAGGATTACGTCGCTATTTTTTGGCATCACATCGTTTTTTTTTTTTTTAAATGTATATTCTTTTTATAAACTCAGGAAATATGTCCCTGGACACATGGGGACTTTGAATTAGACTTGGTATCGGATCTTGGTATCCAAATTTGTGGTATCATCCAAAACTAATGTGAAGCATCCAGACAACAGAAGAATAAGTGATTATTACATCTTAACAGAAGTGTAGATAGAACATGTTAAAAGAGAAAGGAAGCAGATATTAACAGTAAATGAACAAGTAGATTAATCATTCATTTTTTACCACTTGTCCTTAATAATGTTGACAATATAATAGAATGGAAAATGACACAATATGTTACTACATATATCTGCAGCTAAATTAGGAGCCTTTGTTTGTTTACTTACTACTAAAAGAGAAGTTGTCTTATGTTCACTATTTTATTTAAGGACAAAATTGCAATAAGAAACATATGTTTAATGTACTTTAAGATTTTTTGTTAAAATAAAGATAATGCAATAATGCAATTTTTTGTGGTCCCTTTTATTTAGAAAAGTATCGAAGAGTACCAAAATATTGGTATCAGGACAACACTAAAGGTCAATAAGGGGTACCCCAATCTTTTAAAAGTGTGTGTGTACATGTGTGCACGTAAAACGCCACCGCTATAACGTCCTCCTAACAGCCCACCGCTGAGACCTCCCTCCTCTGAACCTGGGGAATGACTCCAAACTTCCATTTCTATGCTAATTCTCGCCCTCCAGCTGCTCCAAGTGTTTATCTCGCGCTCTCGGCAAAAAAAAAAGGACGGCTGGGGGAGGAGGAGGAGGAGTGGGTGGGAGAGTGAGGGCAGCAGACTGGCGGGATGAGCCGCTGGGGGGGGTGGAGGAAGAGCGGGCGGAAGGAGGGCCGCGGCGGTGAAGGCAACACCCCGACAGATGACAGATTAATGAGTCTGCGGATGAGATCTGCCGGGGCCGTCCGCTGGGCCGCAGCTGACAATAACAAGAGATGAAAGGGTGGGCGCTTGTCGTGGGTGGCGGCCTAAAGCGCGTGTGTGTGCGCGTCTCTGTGTGTGTGTGTGTGTGTGTGTGGCGATAAGAGTGATTTAGAGGACGATCTGGGCCAAGTAAGAAGGAATGGAAAGGAAAGGAGGGAGGTACCGGGGAAAGAAGTGAACAAGTGCGTGCAAGAAGAAGAAGTGTGTGAATAAGAAGGAGGGAAAGGGGGGACGTGCCAACTGGTTTTTGCTCGCCGCCAGAACTCCCGTTTGCCTGCTGGAAAGAGATTCACGAGCACTGTGCCGAAGCCTCCCCTCTGGGGGATTCCATTTTGTGTGCGTGCGTTTGTGTGTGTGTGTAACTGACGGCTAGGCTTGGGCGTGTGTGAGTGAGTGTTCTTGTATTTCTATCCTTCTTGAGACAACAACAAGAAAAAGTACCTTCTATATGAGAACCGGTGAACAAGTTAGGACCGAAATCATGGTCCCAATACAAAAAAACATTGCATCTAATAGAGAATGTCTCATTTCCACCGCTGGTGATGAAATATGTCAAAAATAGGGTGCTCCCCAAAAAATTGACTGTCAAATATATGGATATGGATGAATATGTATAAAGAGACATACTGTAACACCCATCCATACATCCATTGTCTACTGCTTGTCCCTTTCGGGGTCGTGGGGGGTCGCTGGAGCCTATCTCAGCTGCATTCGGGCGGAAGGCGGGGTACACCCTGGACAAGTCACCAACTCATCTCAGTGCCAACACAGATAGACAACATTCACACTAACATTCACCCAATTTAGTGTTGCCAATCAACCTATGTTTTTTTATTTTTTTTTATCCCCAGGTGCATGTCTTTGGAGGGGGGAGGAAGCGGGTGTACCCGGAGGGAACCCACGCAGTCACGGGGAGAACATGCAAAGTCCGGGATTGAACTCTGGACCTTCATATTATGAGGCAGAGGCACTAACCCCTCTTCCACCATGCTCCCTCATACATTAATAACTTGAAGTAAATAAGAAAGATTAAAAACCAATTCCCCCCCCCCAAATATTTTTAACTTTTTTTTTTAACTGAAATCAGTTTTTCTTATAAAATTGGGAAGAGTTTATCATATTCTTTCTGTTTCTGTAATATCGCAATATTTTCTCGTAAAATTATTTGTTTTTTAAGTAAAATGGTGATGACATTTGTCATATAAAATTCTGACTTTTATCACAATAATGCAATTTTTTTTGTTCTTGTAAAACTGACATTTTTTGAGTAAAATTATGACATGTCATAATTTTGCCAAGTAAAAATTCAGATTATTATTATTATATTGCCAAAAATGTTACAGTTTTGTCATAAAATTGTGACTTGTCGAGTAAAATTAAGTATTTTTTCATAAAATGGCCAAAATGTTAAGCTTTTCTTGTAAAATTGCGACAGTTAGAGTAAAATTCCAACTTTAATCATAATATTGCACAAATGTTCAGTTTCTCTCGTAAAACTTTGACTTGGATAAGGAAAACTACAACTTTTATTATAAAAATGCCAAGATTCTAAGTTCTACTTGTGAAATTCCAACTCATTTTTCACAACAAGCTTTTTTATATTTGCATAGTACGTATGTATTGTTAATAGATAAATAGATGGATGGATGGATGGATAGATAGATAGTACTTTATTGATTCTTTCAGGAGAGTACCTTAATGTTGTAAATACAAATCTTTACATAGCTAGATAGGCTGGTCCTACAGAGGTAGGCACTATTCGGAAGTCTCAGGAAGGTAACAAATAGGCAGCACGGTGGTACAGGGGTTAGTGCACGTGCCTCACAATACAAAGGTCCTGAGTAGTCCTGGGTTCAAGCTCAAGATCTTTCTGTGTGGAGTTTGCGTGTTCTCTCTGACTGCATGGGTTCCCTCTGGGTACTCCGGCTTCCTCCTACCTCCAAAGACGGGGAGATAGGTTGACTGGCAACACTAGATTGGCCCTAGTGTGTGAATGTGAGTGTGAAGGTTGTCTGTCAATCCGTGTTTTGCCTTCCACTCGATTGTGGCTGAGATAGACTCCAGCGCCCCCCGTGACCCCAAAGGGAATAAGCGGTAGAAAATGGATGGATGGATCTTTAAAGGCTGGTCCTACAGAGGTAGGCACTATTCAGAGGTCTCAAGAAGGTAAGAAATACAAGAATGTGTGTGTTTATGTGCCGCTGATGAAGGTAGGTGTGTGTGTGTGTGTGTGGAGGAGGTGTAGCGCTAAACCTCAGGAGCCGTGTTTAATATCGCTGGGAGAGAGCGAGGAGCTTAGCACGAGAGCCCCGGCTTCCCGCCAGATATGCACACACGCGCGCACACACATCTCCACAGTATAATGAGACGCTGCGCGCGCACACACACTCGCGTGCACAGCCCTCCTCCTCCCTCCTCCACCCTCCGTCCTCTAATCTCCCTCTCTAGAATGCTTCCCCGCGCTCGCCTGCAATCAATGCATCACTCAGACATTTAACCCCTTGCGGCGCGGCCTCCGCTTACGCGCCACGCATACAAGCTGGCGCGCTCAGGCACCGCGCGCCGGTCCAGGGGACACGCTCGGACAAGTGTGTGTTTGTTTTTAAAGCTAATAAACAAAAATACCTGAAAGGATAATTACTTTTCGTGTGTGTGTGTGTGTGTGTGTGTGTGTTTGTGTGTGTGTAGTATAAACCTCTAATAAATGTCTTTTTTTAGACGCCCTTGAATATAAAAATAAAAGACTGAATAGGGGAAAAACAAGATCTTGTTTGCATCTGTTAATGTGATGGTCGTACGGCCCGCTTAGCGCGTGAGCTCGCGGCTAACAGTCCTAACGAGGAGGATCGTGCAAAGCTCATTAATTCAAGGGACTGTCATTTGTTACTGCCTCCGCAAAAACCTTCCCTCTCTGCACAGCAGCTGCTAATGCCGCAGCGTTCAAGTCCGCCAAAGAAACGTCCCCACTTTAAAAGCGAACGTGATGGAAATCAGTGAGTGTTTGTCATGTTCGTGAAAAAAAAAAAATTCCCCCTCACACAAGACGGTTTGCCTTTTTTTTTAATTTATAGACACCAATTTAAACAAAAAAGAACGCTGCAACATACATGCCAAGCCAGCAGGTGGCAATGTATTCCATCATCATTGCTTACAATATTTTTTCAAAAACTTGTCGTCTTATGTTCACATTTTTCTAAACGGTTTTAGTTCCTTCCATCCATCCATCCATCCATCTTCTTCCGCTTATCCAATGTCGGGTCGCGGGGGCAGCAGCCTAAGCAGGGAAGCTCAGACTTCCCTCTCCCAAGCCACTTCGTCCAGCTCCTCCCGGAAGATCCCAAGGCGTTATCAGGCCAGCCGGGAGACATAATCTTACCAACGTGTCCTGGGTCTTCCCCGTGACCTCCTTCCGGTCGGTCGTGCCCGAAACACCTCCCTTGGGAGCCATCCTGACCAGATGCCCGAACCACCTCATCTGACTCCTCTTGATGTGGAGGAGCAGCGAATTTACTTTGAGCTCCTCCCGGATGACAGAGCTTCTCACCCGATCTCTAAGAGAGAGCCCCGCCGCCCGGCGGAGGAAACTCATTTCGGCCGCTTGTACTCGTGATCTTGTCCTTTCGGTCATAAGCCAAAGCTCATGACCATAGGTAAGGATGGGAACATAGATCGACCGGTAAATTGAGAGCTTTGCCTTCCGGCTCAGCTCCTTCTTCATCACAACAGATCGATACAGCGTCCGCATTACTGAAGACGACGCACCGATCCGCCTGTTGACCACACAATCCACTCTTCCCTCACTTGTGAACAAGACTCCGAGGTACTTCAACTCCTCCACATGGGGCAAGATCTCTTCCCCAACCTGGAGATGGCATTCCACCCTTTTCCGGGCGAGAAACGGTTTTAGTTGTCATTTTAAAATAAGTTAAAAGCCTTGCCCAAAAAAAACAACTTTGGGATGACTTTATCTGCATAAATCAGTACACTAGGTAGGAACTATTGGTAGTGCCTTCCACAAAGAACCCAGCGAAGCCAGGATACTGTCACATCTAGTTGGACGACATCTTGGCCAGCCAACATGAGAATTAATGGCAACTCCCCTATTTCATGTTGGTGCTTGCCAGTGACAAGCTCCATGGCAAAAAGGCACAACATTGTGGCTCTAACTTGCTGTGTTAAAGTTGTAAAAATTGCTGTCAACACAACAGCAGGGGGAGTGAGTGTCAGGTGTGACACCTATGGTGCATTTTATTTGTATGAAAAGGAACTCGGAAATGCAGACTTCCTTTTCGAAAGTTTCAACTGGAACTTTGAACCCTGTGGCTTGTAAAACGATGCGGCTAATTTGTGTATTTATATTTGCTGGCGTTTATAATAAAAAAACAAGTACAAGCACTGAAAAGGTCATATTGTTTGTGCTATGGCGCCATATTTTGGACAAGTTTGCTTGCAGCAGGTGCTGCAGAGCCTATCTCTTTAAACTGAGCTTTCATTCGAAAGTACAAAACCCAATACCAGTGAAGTTGGCACGTTGTGTAAATGGTACAAAAATAACAGAATACGATGATTGGCAAGTCTTTTTCAACCTATATTCAATTGAATAGATTGGAAAGACAAGATATTTAACGTTTGAACTGGTAAACTTTGTTATTTTTGGCAAATATTAGCTCATTTGGAATTTGATGCCTGCAACATGTTTCAAAAAAGCTGGCACACATAGCAATAAAAGACTGAGAAAGTTGAGGAATGCTCATCAAACACTTATTTGGAACATCCCACAGGTGAACAGGCTAATTGGGAACAGGTGCATGCCATGATTGGGTATAAAAGCAGCTTCCATGAAATGCTCAGTCATTCACAAAAAAGGATGGGGCAAGGGTCACCACTTTGTGAACAAACGCGTGAGCAAATTGTCAAACAGTTTGAGAACAACATTTCTCAACCCGCTATTGCAAGGAATTTAAGGATTTCACCATCTACGGTCCGTTATTTCATCAAAAGGTTCAGAGAATCTGGAGAACTCACTGCACGTAAGTGGCAATGCCCGTGACCGTCGATCCCTCAGGGGATACTGCACCAAAAAGTGACGGTGTGTAAAGGATATCACCACATGGGCTCAGGAACACTTCAGAAAACCACTGTTAGCAACTACAGTTGGTCGCTACATCTGTAAGTGCAAGATACAACTCTATTATGCAAAGCGAAAGCCATTTATCAACAACTTTTTTGCAACGTGTTGCTGCCATTAAATTCTAAGTTAATCATTATTTGCAAAAAAAAACATTAAGTTTCTCAACTCCAACCTTAAATATCTTGTCTTTGCAGTCCATTCAATTGAATATAAGTTGAAAAGGATTTGCAAATAACTGTAATTTGTTTTTAATTTAGGATTGGTAAATAATGCTATGTACAACAGGCCAACTTCACTGGTTTTGGACAAGTGCCTTCCTGTCTTATAGCCGTACACAGCGTTTATAGACATATGGTTTCTTCATTCATCATTCCAAGCAACGTTTCTAAGTTTCACAGTATAACTAAAACAATTCTTACTTATTAAACCGTCCCATTTCTGACGTCTGTAGCAGGGTTTTCATGCATATTGCCATCGTCCGTTCTATCGTAATGTAATGAAGCAAGTTGTTAGCATTAGCTATTATGCTAACACGTTTACGAGTTTCTGTGTTAGTATTATTTACTTATGGAGGCATTCTTTTTGTATTGTTTCAGTTTCTCAAATTTCTCAGTAAATTCACCAAAACATCACCATGGAGTTATTGAATCTGTTTGGCTGATTGGAGAGCTAGCTTCCGCAGCTAGTGGGTCCATGACGTCTGTTTTGTTTAAACATCTGTTTTACTGGTGTGTTACAGACACCGTTTGGAAACAATAAGGGTATGTAAATAAACATTTTCAAAAATATTTCTGTGTCAATACCTAATTTCACAACGTATAGACTGTAAATTATGGACTATAAACCACTAATTTTTACACATTGAACCCTGTGGCTTGTAAGACGATGCGGCTAATTAATTATTTTTTTCTCAGATAACAGCGACAATTAAAAATGGTAATGGTTAGATGGCTTCTTTTTTTCCTTAACCGGAGTGCCGTTCGTCTTCCAGCCGTGCATAACATTTCTGCTCCTATGGATTCGTCATTCATCACTCCAGGCAACGTTTGTAAGTTGTACAATATAAATAAAACTGTTTGTACTTACTAAAACGTCCCATCTCTGATGTCTGTAAAAGTGTTTTCCCACATATTTGTATGTGCTATCTTAATGAAATGACGCTAGCGTTGTTAGCATGAGCTAATATGCTAACACATTTACGAGTGTCCATGTTGGTGTTATTAAATTACAATGGCATTCATTTTGAATTGTTTCAATTTCACAAAATTCCTCAGTAAATTCACCAAAATGTCACCGTGGAGTTATTGAGTCTGTTTAGCTGATTGGAGAGCTTGCATTCCGTGGCTAATGGGTCCATGACGATGGTGTCTGTTTTGTTTGATCTGGCGTTTTACTGACACTGTTTGGAAACAATTAAGATATATAAATAAATATCTACAAAATCTTTGTGTAAATTACTAATTTCACAACGTATATAACTGTGGCTCAGTGTGGTGTGGTGGAATTTTTTTTTTTTTAATGGGTGCGGCTTATATACCGGTGCGCTCTAGACCATCAAATACGGCAAAAATAATGGATTAGGTTCATAAAACCCTTTTTTTGTAGGCACAGAAACATGACTGCCATTTTGCCACGATATGGTCTCCACCAAACCAACATAATTTACATTCATACACCTATGTGAGTGGCACTGAGAGCAAGGTGGGTGAAGTGCCTTGCCCAAGGACACAAAAGCCGTTGGACTCATACCAGGAAGTCTCAAGTATGGCGAAGTTGGTAGAGCGGCCGTGCCAGGAACCTGATGGTTGCAGATTCGCTCCCTGCCTCTTGACATCCAAATCGCTGCCATTGTGTCCTTGGGCAGGAAACTTCACCATTGCCGCTCACACTGGTGAATGAATGATAGGTGGTTGTTGGAGGGGCCGTAGGTGTAAACTGGCAACCTTGCTTCCGTCAGTCTACCCCAGGGCAGCTGTGGCTACAAATATAACTTACCACCACCAGGCGTAAATGAATGATGGGTTCCCACTTCTCTATGAGCGCTTTGAGTATCTAAAAATAGAAAAGCGCGATATAAAATCTAATTCATTATTATTATTATTATTATTAAGTTTCCGGTCAACCCCTCTACCATCTGAGTCACCTCACATCCTGATGCTGGTATTCACTTACAAATACCCAACGAGCTTGAGATACTCCTTCACAAAGCAGAAAAATGCAGTGTTAACTTGATACAGGACCACTTCTTACCCTTGTGGTACCTCACCTGAAGCTGCTAAATCCGCATAGCTCGACTTTGAGTTTGTGCTTTTCGCGCTGATTAGCCAAGTAAGAAAAAAAGCACAACATTCCCGGTGTGAAAGGGACTCGCAACAATTTCTAACAACACGACAGCGCGGGTGAAGTGAGCAGTAGGTGTTAAAACTTCACACCCCCACCCTGGTGAGCAGAATACGCCTCTGATATCAACTACGAAGCCGCTAAATCCGGACGTTGACCCCGCTATATCTGCGTTGCTGATTTCCGCACTGACCTGGAAAAAGGTGCAACATTCCCCGCTTTAAAAGGCGGTGTAAAAAGAGATAGCGTCCAATGATGTTAGCGCAGCTTCATACCACGGTCCCCGCATTGCCTTACACACAAATACCATCCTGTATTTGTTTCTATTTCAGAAGGTGCAAAATTGTTGGGTCAACTTTGTCCCATTTTGTGATGACTGAACAAAGCGAGGCGGTATAAAAGGTGCTTAGGGCTCAGGATGCTTCTTACATTTGTGTGTCAAAGTTCCCTGTGGTCCAAAGTCAACAACTCTGTCTATTTATCTCCTGAATGAAATCATTCCAAATCACGGCACTTTTACCCCCCGACTATATATGTACTAGGTCAGGGGTGTCAAACGTACGGCCCACAAACAGGTTTTATCCGGCCTAGAGGGATGAGTTTGCTAAGAATAAAAATTTACCAAAATGTTTGAATGAAAGAAACTGCTATTTCAAATGTGTCCACTAGATGTCACAATAGCAATTTTTTGTATCTTTGTAGAGTATGCTTACATCCATCCATCTTCTGCCGCTTATTCTCTCTCCAACAGACTATCAAGTCCATGTCAAATGCTGCTGAAAAAGCCAGCAACTGGCTCTGGATTAAGCGCAAGGACCCCAACTGGGCAGTAAGATAAGAGACAATGGTATGCGGTCAGGCTTAGGCCTGACTCAGGGAAAAGGACGACCCTGCCATGCATAGTCCAACAGGATGTGGAGGGTATGGCATGGAGGGGGGTGTACCTGGGATGCTAGGCACACCGTTGAGCCCTCTGGAGACGTCGTGGGCTTCAAATCAACGAAACGTCGATGAAGCAGGGTGCCCACCTGAAGACCCCAATGACATACATACCCTCCTTTTCACCACTCCACACCGACTGCTACCGTCAAGACTGTTCCTACTTACCGAAGGGATTGAAACATCTAGTTCTATCTGCTTTACTGATCTTCTGGAAGAAAAACCCAGTGACTGTTGTGAAAGTGCAGCTGACGACAAGGGAAAGACCATGTGACAGCTTGGAGAGACAGCTGACAGGAGGAAATAGACCCCAACGGGGCTGTTATGGGCTAGCTACCCACAGCAGCAGGCTCCGTCACCCTATCAGGGCACAAGAGCCACCTAAATTGGCTACAGAAAGTTCAAGAAGAAGAATACCCCTAGAGTCTGCGAGAGCAGGGGCGCAAGAAGACTCACAGGCTGATCTCCCGGTAACGACCCTTGGAATGGACACGACAATGAATGAAGGTAGTAGTAATACTCTTGAGAACCCAGCAGTTGGACATGTTCTTCAGACGTGTGTGTGTGGATGGGCTAAAGTAACATCAACCCATGGTCTTAAAGTTCACCAAGGACGGAAGAAATGCCTGAAAACCACTAACCGAGGGCCCCGCATTGACCGGCTTCTGTTAAGAAGAAGGTTAAATCAGTCGGATGAAACTCAGCGGCAGGAAGAAACCCACAGTCCGCAGAGCATCAGCACCCCGCAGGATGAGGAGGAAGCTTCAGGCAGAACTACCAGTCCAAGACCATACCCAGTACACCGCAAAAAGGAAAACATGCAAGGACGTAAGCCGTTGGTGAAATGGCCGAAGTCTAACAGCAAGGAGTGGGAAACCATCAACATAGACTTAAGCCTTATCCTACGTAACATCAAAGGATCAGCCGAAACGAAGCTGGAGAAGATGGGTGACCTAATCTACAGCTACGGAGAGAAGAAATGTGGAGTGAAGGAACAAGTCAGAAAGAAAGACATGCATCCCGCCCCCAAATCTCGTCGGCTTCAAGAAATCCATCTACTTGTAAAAGAAAGGCGACAGCTAAGGAAGTTGTGGAGAAAGGCGACAGCTAAGGAAGTTGTGGAGAAAGGCGACAGCAGAAGAAAGGGAAGGCATCGACCTCCTTCAAGAAGAACTAAAACAGAGGCTCTCAAAACTCCGTCGAGCGGAAAGCCTAAGGATGCGTCGGAAGAAGAAAGAAAAAGCCAGAACCGACTTCTACAAAGACCCCTTTAAATTTGTGAAAGAGATTTTCACAAAAGATAAGAGTGGATTTCTGAAAACATCAAAAGACCAGGTTGAAGAATATCTGAGAACCATCTATACTGATGAGAAAAAACATGAACCGATCATTGTCCCCACTGACATCCCTCCGATATCACCCGCACAATATCAGGTTGATGTCAGCCCTCCCAAGCTGAGCGAGGTGAAACAGGCAGAAAAAAAGGCAAGATCGGCATCTGCACCAGGCCCTAATGGTGTTTCGTATAGTGTCTACAAGAACGCTCCAGAGGTTCTGAAATTCCTGTGGAAAAACATGAGAGTGGTGTGGGACAAGCAGATCATCCCGAAAGCCTGGCGAAAAGCGGGAGGAGTGCTTATCCCAAAAGAAAAGAACTCGACCACCATTGAACAGTTTCGCCAAATAAACCTTCTGAACATCGAAGGCAAGATTTTCTTCAGCATATTGGCACAGCGACTAACAAAGTATCTGAAGCAAAACCACTTCATTGATACATCAATCCAAAAGGCTGGTATAGCAGGCTTCTCTGGATGCCTCGAACATAACAGCATCATATGGCATCAAATCCAGACTGCGAAAAAAGAAGGAAAAGATCTTCATGTCTTGTTCCTTGATCTGGCCAACGCCTATGGATCAGTCCCTCATTCATTGCTGTGGACTGCCTTTGAATTCTTCCAAGTACCAACTACAATCACAAATCTTGTAAAACGCTATTTCCAGGATTTGCAATTTTGCCTTACAACATCAGGATTCACCACTGCGTGGCAATCTCTGGAAGTAGGCATCATGGCTGGGTGCACCATCTCCCCATTGGCCTTTACGATGGCAATGGAGATCATTATTAGAGCCTCGAAATGGGTGGTTGGTGGAGAACGACTACAATGTGGTCAGAGATTACCACCAATTCGAGCCTATATGGACGATATAACAACACTCACAACAACTGTCCCCTGCACCAAGAGACTGCTGGAGAAACCTCATTCAAATATAAAATGGGCACGGATGAAGTTAAAGCCCAGCAAGTGCAGAAGTATCTCCATTGAGAAAGGCCAAGTCACACACCAGAGATTTCATGTCAGCGGAACACCAGTACCAACTGTTTCCGAAATGCCAGTAAAGAGCTTGGGAAGGTGGTACGACGCAAGGCTCAAAGACACAGAGCAGTTTGAGCAACTAAAAAAGGATACAATCACTTACATGGATCGCATCAACAAAACCTTGTTGCCAGGAAAACTCAAGTTGTGGTGTTTTCAATTTGGCATACTCCCAAGACTTTTGTGGCCTTTAACTGTGTACGAAATCCCCATCACCAAGGTTGAAAAATTGGAACGTGTGATAAGCAAGTGGAGGAGTTCAAGTACCTAGGAGTCTTGTTCACGAGTGAGGGAAGAATGGATCGTGAGATCGACAGGCGGATTGGTGCGGCGTCTTCAGTAATGCGGACGTTGTACCGATCCGTTGTGGTGAAGAAGGAGCTGAGCTGGAAGGCAAAGCTCTCAATTTACCGGTCGATCTACGTTCCCATCCTCACCTATGGTCATGAGCTTTGGGTCATGACCGAAAGGATAAGATCACGGGTACAAGCGGCCGAAATGAGTTTCCTCCGCCGGGTGGCGGGGCTCTCCGTTAGAGATAGGGTGAGAAGCTCTGCCATCCGGGAGGAACTCAAAGTAAAGCCGCTGCTCCTCCACATCGAGAGGAGCCAGATGAGGTGGTTCGGGCATCTGGTCAGGATGCCACCCGAACGCCTCCCTAGGGAGGTGTTTAGGGCACGTCCAACCGGTAGGAGGCCACGGGGAAGACCCAGGACACGTTGGGAAGACTATGTCTCCCGGCTGGCCTGGGAACGCCTCGGGATCCCCCGGGAAGAGCTAGACGAAGTGGCTGGGGAGAGGGAAGTCTGGGTTTCCCTGCTTAGGCTGTTGCCCCCGCGACCCGACCTCGGATAAGCGGAAGATGATGGATGGATGGATGGATGGATAAGCACGCAGCTAAAACAGTGGCTTGGAATTCCAAGATGCTTCAGTTCCATCGGACTATATGGGCATGGCAAATTGGAATTACCAATCTCGGGACTGGTGGAAGAATTCAAATGCACCAAAGCAAGGCTGGTCATGACGCTAACCGAAACTGAGGATACAGTCATTCGAACAGCGGCCCCCAGAGTAACAGCGGGAAGGAAGTGGATTCCATCAGAAGCTGTTCAGAGTGCAAAGTCTGCTCTTCAATTCAGAGATGTGGTTGGGCACGTACAGCATGGGAGAGCAGGACTCGGACTCGTCCCAAAAACTCCCCGATGACACAAAGCAACATCAGAGCAGAAGAGACGGCTAGTAGTAGAGGAAGTCAGGAGACAGGAGGAGGGAGAGCGACATGCTAAAGCCGTCTCAATGGCCAAGCAGGGGAGATGGACCAACTGGGAAAGCCTGGAGAAGAAAAAGCTCAGCTGGTATGACATCTGGCAGATGGAGGGAGCACGGCTGAGTTTTATCATCAGAGCCACGTACGACCTACTACCGTCCCCCCTAAATCTGAAAACCTGGTACGGAGAAGATCCCGCCTGTTCCCTGTGTCAAGTACCTGCATCTCTAAGACATATCCTATCAGGGTGTACTATAAGTCTCACCCAAGGACGCTATACTTGGCGGCATAACCAAGTACTCAGAGAGCTTGCAAAAACACTGGAACACAGGCGAACCACCACAAACAATCTCCCACAAACACCAGCAGGAAAGGTCCATTTCACACATTTTGTACCAGCTGGCCAACATCAAAAGTGTCAAACGACACCAAATAATGCAAGCATCCTGCAGTCGGCTCGGGATTGGAAATTGGAAGTAGACCTTGATAAAAAGCTTGTGTTTCCCCCAGAAATAATGGCTACAACACTCCGGCCAGACATAGTCCTGTGGTCTCCATCAGCAAAGCTGGCTTATGTCGTGGAGCTGACAGTACCATGGGAAGAAGGGGTTGAAGAGGCTTATGAGAGGAAGAGAAACAAATATTCTGACCTGGCAGCTGAAGCATCCCAGAACGGCTGGAAGACCAACATTTTCCCAGTAGAGGTGGGATGCAGGGGATTTATTGCCACATCTACCATCAGTCTGTTGAGGAAAATGGGGTTGAAAGGACGCTCCATCCAACAGACTATCAAGTCCATGTCAAATGCTGCTGAAAAAGCCAGCAACTGGCTCTGGATTAAGCGCAAGGACCCCAACTGGGCAGTAAGACAAGAGACAATGGTATGCGGTCAGGCTTAGGCCTGACTCAGGGAAAAGGACGACCCTGCCATGCATAGTCCAACAGGATGTGGAGGGTATGGCATGGAGGGGGGTGTACCTGGGACGCTAGGCACACCGTTGAGCCCTCTGGAGACGTCGTGGGCTTCAAATCAACGAAACGTCGATGAAGCAGGGTGCCCACCTGAAGACCCCAATGACATACATACCCTCCTTTTCACCACTCCACACCGACTGCTACCGTCAAGACTGTTCCTACTTACCGAAGGGATTGAAACATCTAGTTCTATCTGCTTTACTAGGTCGCGGGGGGCGCTGGTGAGTATGCTTACATATGCAAAAAAAAAAAAAAAAAACACATGATGTCAGCGTACCAGTAAAGGAAAATTAGAAAACTACATAAATAACATCTTGGATTTTTTTTTTTATCTTGGTAGATTGAAAATTAACAGCAAAGAGTTGACTGATGAACGTTATCACATAATTTCTTCAGAAAGTATAAATAACAACAAATAAAGATAGAATACGATTAATAGCAACATGTAAGCGTAAGCTTGTTCTATTTTTACACAAAGAAAACCATCTGAAGTTATCTTTGTTTTTAAGTTATCGTGCCGCTATTTTACCAGTCCGGCCCACTTGGGAGGAGTTTTTCCTCCATGTGGCCCCCGATTTTAAAATGAATTTGACACCCTTGCGCTAGGTACTTAAAATGCGATGCACTTTCGCTCGATGCTATTCGCTCTGCGCGGGGACTTGAGGGGGGAGGGGGAAATCAGACATGATTTATGCGAGGAGAATAAATGAATGATTGCACCTTTATATTCGGGCAGAAGGAAAAAAAGCGGGGAACTGGAGCACCCGGCCGAGGTGGAGAAGGAAGCTTGGCTGGTTGGTTGAGGAGAGGGATGAAGACATCCGCCGCATCTCTCCTCATTAGCATTTCAAATGCTCCGCGAGCGAGTCAGATGTGTGTGTGGGGGGGGGCGGGGGAATAAAAAGTGGGGAGAGGGAGGGAAGACGACAGCGAGTGGGCTTTCATGTGCGCAGGCACGGAGAGCGCCGAACTAAACGAACATGAATATATGCACGGTGTCGCCCGGGCATCGGGAGCGTGTGTCTTAAATTGTGTGTGTGTGTGTGTGTGTGTGTGTGCGCGAGCGTGGTGCTTAAGATGATTAGGAATTTGCATGTGCAGGTCTGTGTGGGTGTGCTGCCTATGCACGCCGGCGTGACTGGATGTTCGCTTATTAGGTCATTACTGGCGCCACTCTGTGTGTGTGTGTGTGTGTGTGTGTGTGTGTGTGTATATGTATGTATGTATGTGACTAATCAGCATGTGACGTTTGTGTGTGAGGGTGTTACAGAGTATGTGTGTCACACTAATCAGCATGTGTGTGTGTGTGCGTGTCTCCCAGGCCCCCCTTTCTGAGTGTGTGATGAGCCTGAAGCTCGCGGCACAAAAATACCAGCCTGGGACAACAAGCCCTGTGTATCTACAGGCTTGAATCTGCGTGCGCGCACATAAATGTGTGTGAGCGCCTAAGATGATTAAGAATTTGCATGTGCAGGTCGGTGTGGTTGTGCGATAGCAGCAAGTGTGTGTTGTGCCTAAGCAGGCCGGCGTGACTGTACGCGAGCTTATTAGGTCATAACTGGCGCCACTCAGTACGTGAGCGTGTGTGTGTGTGTCACACTAATCAGCATGTGGCTTGTTGTGTGTGTATGTGTGTGTCTGTGTGTCTCCAGGCCCTCCTATCTCGCTGCCTGTGTGTGATAAGCTTGCGGCACTAAAACACCAGTACGGGACAACAAGCGCTGTGCATCTACAGGCTTGTATGCTCGTGCGTTAACGTCTGTGTGTGTGTGTGTGTGTGTGTGTGTGTGTGTGTGTGCACTATGCATAAATTGGTGTGCGTGTGTGTGGGAGCCCCAGGGGTCTGCCCCGGGCTTATCACACGCAGGCAGTGAGAGACGAGCTTCCTGAGAGGCAGGCAGCGAAAGAAAGAAGGGGAGGGGAAGGCGGGGGTGTTGTTTGCGCAGCGGCCAGTGCTTGTTTGTGTAGTCTCAGGTCCCCCCCCCCCCCCCCCAGCCCCCCACACCCCCCGGCACGCAGGGAGGGAGGGAGGGGCGGGGGTTGCTGGGAGGGAGGGAAGCCGGGAAAAATAAAAAAAAGAGAAAGATGCGGAAGGGGAATAAAACGTTTGAGAGAGACACATAAATCACAGAGACGAGCCAGCTTCTCTCCCGCACGGCTGACTGCGCCCCCCCCCCCAAACACACACACACACACACACCCCGGCACCACTCCCTGTGTGTGTGGGAGAAAGGAAGGAAGGAAGAAGAGCCGCCGCTGCTGCCGCCGCTAACCACAGTCACCACGGCACATTAGAGGGCCATTAGAACGCGATTATACTCCCAGCGCTTACCTCTCATTCACACTCTCGCGCCACGTTCTGACTCACACACACATCATGACGCACGCACATCCTAATCATCATAAATGTGGCGTCTGAACGTGTGTGTGTGTGTGTGTGTATGTGAATGTGTATGTGTGTGTACCGAACGACCATAAAGCAAGCGCTTAATGAGAGAGCGCAGGATGCACACAAAACACACCTATTTACAGTTGGGCCACAACGCCTCTGCTGGTGATTAAAGATATTACACACGCGAGAGCACGCGCCGGGAAGTCGGCGAGCGAGTTGGCCGGCGAGAGGACACGCGGAGCAGCTGAGGAGGCATTAAACATGCTCCGATCAATAAATCAATTTGCGAAAAAATGTGTGGTCGATTAGAGCGGCACAAAGGGAGGAGAGAGGAGGAGGGGAAGACTAAAGGGGCGCTCTTCTTTAATTAGAAAGGACGACACCTTCCAAGAACTGAATCGTTCGGTTCATAACCGTACGGTTTGGAAAGGTTAATCCTGATCCGGGTTGCGTTTCAAGCGGGGTAGGCGCTAGTAGTGCGTTAGCAGCTAATGGCGCATCGAAAAGGATGACAAAAAACATTCGCCACTCTCTCCATTTAGGAAACTATAAGAAAATTCTCGTGATGCAGACAAGACTATTTTGTTCATGAGACTGCAGTGCTACCCTCAGTTATTTGCTTCCAACCTCCGTTTTATATTTTACGTCTCCCGTCACATCACGCTTCAAATATTGCGACTTCACCACATGGCAGATTTTTTTCAAATATTTCTTTTCAAGCATTTACTCTAGAGATGTCCGATAATGGCTTTTTTGCCGATATCCGATATTCCAATATTGTCCAACTTTAATTACCAATTCCAATTTCAACCGATACCAATATATACAGTCGTGGAACAAACACATTATTATGCCTAATTTTGTTGTGATGCCCGGCTGGATGCATTAAACAATGTAACAAGTTTTTCCCAAATAAATCAACTCAAGTTATGGAAAAAAATGCCAACATGGCACTGCCATATTTGTTATTGAAGTCCCAAAGTGCATTATTTTTTTTAAGATGCCTCAAAACAGCAACCTGGAATTTGGGACATGCTCTCCCTGAGAAAGCATGAAGAGGTTGAGGTGGGCAGGGTTGGGGAAGCGGCGGTGTATATTGTAGCGTCCCGGAAGAGTTAGTGCTGCAAGGGGTTCTGGGTATTTGTTCTGTTGTGTTTATGTTGTGTTACGGTGCGGATGTTCTCCCGAAATGTGTTTGTCATTCTTGTTTGGTGTGGGTTAACAGTGTGGTGCATATTTGTGACAGTGTTAAAGTTGTTTATACGGCCACCCACAGTGTGACCTGTATGGCTCTTGACAGAGTATGCTTGCATTCGCTTGTGTGTGAAAAGCTGTAGATATGTGATTGGGCCGGCAAGCAAAGGCAGTGCCTTTAATGTTTATTGACACTCTGTATTTCTCCCTACGTCCGTGTACACAGCAGCGTTTTAAAAAGTCATAAATTTTACTTTCAGAAACCAATACCGATAACTTTGAAACCGATACCGATAATTTCCGATGTTACATTTTAAAGCATTTATCGGCAATTTACCTGCTCAGTGGCCTAGTGGCTAGAGTGTCTGCCCTGAGATCGGTAGGTTGTGAGTTCACACCCCAGCCGAGTCATACCAAAGACTATAAAATGGGACCCAATACCTCCCTGCTTGGCACTCAGCATCAAGGGTTGGAATTGGGGGTTGAATCACCAAAATGATTCCCGAGCACGGCCACCGCTCCTGCTCACTGCTTTACTCACCTCCCAGGGGGCGGAACAAGTGGATGGGTCAAATGTAGAGAGTGTGTGTGTGACTATCAATGGTACTTTAAGTTGATCTTTAAATTAAGCAGTTTTAATCATTAAAAAAACTAATCAATAAGTAACAATAGAAATGGTACATTAGTATTGCTTGTATTCCGGCACGTGACTTCTTCCTGGAAGTGAACAGCAGTGGTGGTCGAACAAACTAAGATGGCTGTTGTACGACAAGCAGCGCGAAAACTGAGTACAAAAGACGCTTAAATCTTCCTGCAAAAAGCAGATACGAGCAAAAAAACTATGTAATGGAATAGATCCCTACACTTGATCAATATAAGATTCGTCAGGTGATATGAAGGCTTATACGTCGGTCGTGTTCCCAGACATATCAATGGCTGCAGACGCCATTCTACACAACCAAACAGATGAAAACTTGGAAAAGCTTGGATACCTACCTTCTGTCAAGACTGCCGGATAAATATATATCGTTTTTGCTCGGGTAAGGTTGCATTTTCTAAAGCCATGTTTGTTGTTGTAGCAGGCGTCATTTACGTTTAGAGGGTATTTCCCTGTCTTTATCAAAATATAACTACCAATGTCAACATTGTGTATGTGCTGAAAGCTTCATTTCTGATTGTTACCTTTGGTAAAAACTGAACTCTTTTAGGTTTTTCTCACGTTTGCTCTTATCTATTTAGACACGCTGAGTTGGTGCTTTTCCACACTCTTGTAGCAAACGTGTTTAATAAAAATACTATCAAAATAATACTTCAATGGGAAATAATGAACGTCAAAAGTATATCAAACAAACCTTAACGAAGTGATCACTGCAAACCCGTGCATTCTTAAACTGTTCTCCTTGGACTGGAATTTGTGCTGCTTTTTTCGTCGTTTGATAAAACTCTTCCTACCTTTTTAATTACCTCTCGATGAACTCTGAAGAAAAGTTTATCCTTTTTGCGATCTGAACGATTCGTACTTCCGAAAACCGCACAAGCGGAGGACATTTTGTTTTTGAGAAAGACTGAATGGCGCCTAGTACCCATTGAAAACAGAGCCAGCTTTATCACCACCAGTATTCAATGAGCGGGACGTGAGTCGGACATAATGTCGGCAACGTCCCAACAATAACTAGATGAGACCAAACCAATTAGAGTGGACTGTTTAGTATTGTGGCCTCTGATTGGCTCAGCCTTGGGTCACATTACTATATTAGATATTAATAATGTAAATGTGATGACATTTTTATATATATATTTCAAGTCTAAAGCACTGTCAGAATGTTGAAAATGTTTTTAAAATGTTGTAAACACTTTTTTAATGTCTGAGCTATGAAAATATTTGATTTATAATTAATGAATCAGACTTTGCAGAAATGGAAATATATTTATGGCGATCACGTTCGGAACAAATTAACAACATTAAAGAACTGTAATTACCTTGTACATGTAAGGAAATTACATTTTTGGCACCCCCTTGGATCATGGAAGACGTGATGAATGCATGTTATAAATGAAAGTAATCTTAAAGTTTGATAATCAGACAAATAGTCAGTGACTTATGGGCAAATATACTATATTGTCAAAAGTATTTGGCCACCGATCCAAATATATCAGAATCAGGTGTTCTAATCAGTTGGCCCGCCCACAGGTGTATAAAATCAAGCACTTAAGCATGGAGACTGTTTCTATAAACATTTGGGAAAGAATGGGCCGCTCTCAGGAGCTCAGTGATTTCAAGCGTGGAACTGTCATAGGATGCCACCTGTGCAACAAATCTAGTCGTGAAATTTCCTGGCTCCTAAATATCCCGAAGACAACTGTCAGCTTTATTATAAGAAAATGGAAGAGTTTGGGAACAACAGCAACTCAACCACAAAGTGGTAGGCCACGTAAACTGACAGAGGGGTCAGCGGATCCTGACGCGCATAGTGCAAAGAGGTCGCCGCTACAGAACTCCAAACTTCATGTGACCTTCCAATTAGCCCACGTACAGTACGCAGAGAGCTTCAAGGAATGGGTTTCCATGGCCGAGCAGCTGCATCCAAGCCATACATCACCAAGTCCAATGCAAAGTGTGGGATGCAGTGGTGTAAAGCACGTCGCCACTGGACTCTAGAGCAGGTGAAGACTCGTTCTTGGGAGTGAAGAATCACGCTGGCAATCCGATGGACGAGTTTGGAGGTTGCTCGGAGAACGGTACATTTCGGACTGCATTGGAGGAGGAATTATGGTGTGGGGGTTATTTGTCAGGAGTTTTGCTTGGCCCCTTACTTCCAGGGAAAGGAACTTTGATTGCTCCAGGTAACAAAATAATTTGGAGAATTCCATGTTCCCAACCTTGTGGAAACAGTTTGGAGTGGGTCCCTTTCTCAACATGACCAGCGCACCAGTGCACAAGGCAAGGTCCAGAAAGACATGGATGACTGGTGTGGATGAACTTGCTGACCTGAACCCGAAAGAACACCTTTGGGGTGTCCAAAGTGCGGCCTGGGGGCCATTTGCGGTCCGTGGGTTATTTTTTAACGGCCCCACGGCACATTTTAAGAATACAATTGAAAAAAATTTAAAACATGAAAAGTGCTATAAAAGAGCAAACAGGTGAAATTAAACAAGAAATTGTTGCAATGCTTACTCTTATAACACAATCTTTAAAAAATAATAATGAATCAAAACCAATGTCATTTTGAATTATTGACCTATTCAAGGCTCCGATTACATCACATTAAATATTCTACTTTAAAATATTTTGGGGGGAAAATGTTGCAAATTTTGTGTTTTGCCATAAAAAAAACCAAACTCTTTTTTTTTTTTTAAAGAAGGGCCTAAAACATACAAACAAAAAACGTAAACAACAATGAAACCTAAAATTGACGGATATATCTAAAGTTGATCTCGAGATTAGTGTGCTAAAAGTAAACAGTAAAAAAATGTATAATTTCTTTTTTAACACTTTAATAAGTAGGACACTTTTGGATCCCCAATTATTTTAGTGTGATTTGTTTTTAGGTGTCATTGCTCCAAAAAATAATAATGAATCCAAATCCGAAATTTAGGCTCCAATTATAATATAATCTCAAATATTCCACCTAAAAATGTTATTGGGTGAAAATACTGCATATTTTGTGATTTTTCCATTTTTTTCCCCCTAATGTTGATCTAGAGATTTAAAACTTGAATACTATTGAAAATAGTAATACTGAATAAAGACACATTTTTATTTTTTTTTTTTTTGACCAAAACCCTTTGGGGTCCCCGGGATCATAACTGAGTGGAGGCCTAAATGTATATTTTTTATCTATATTTTGCATTGGTTTTTAAAATAAAAAAATATGAAAATGGCCCCCGCTTGCTTTGATTTTTCAGTGTGCGGCCCTCAGTGGAAAAAGTTTGGACACCCCTGTTCTAGACCATCAGTGTTAGACCTCACCAATGCGCTTTTGGAAAAATGGTCGAAAATTCCTATAAACACACTGGACAGCCTTCCCAGAAGAGTTGAAGCTGTAATAGCCGCAAAAGCGGTGGACCGACATCATATTGAACCCTGTGGGTTAGGAATGGGATGGCACTTCAAGTTAATATTTGAGTCAAGGCAGGTGGCCAAATACTTTTGGTAATACAGTGTATGTTTCGCTTATTGGCAGCCTTGTATATTCTAATAATCTTACACAGGTGATTGTCAGTCCCTAAAAGGCGTATATCAAACTTCTTGTTAATTTGGCAAAAACGTCCTAAATTATTGTAGGTGTCTGGTACAGAGGTTTGGGCTGTGTGAGAAATTGCAAGTCAACTTAACAAAATAACTCAATCTAATCAGGCGACGACCCGTGAAATCGCACCTTTCCAACCGGCAACCTGACAGCTGAAGTGTGGCGTTCCGATTAGCTCTTCCGCTTCGTCGATGTTGTAGGAATTTACGTCACCGCCTTGGCAAAAAGTTGCGAGGGCGGATGAGGGCGCCCTTGCGTAAAAACGCTACCTGGCGACCGCGGCGTGCTCTTGGGCGGGGAAAAATGGGCCTAGCTAAAAAGCTTGTGGCGCGACGGAAGCTTTTTGTAACGTGTAGTGCTGTGAATGTCTCACAGCGAGAGCGAGCGAGCGAGAGAGAGCGAGGCAGCGAACATCTCCGCTCTTCTCCGTGTAATGATTCCGCCGATCCCCCATGCTGTTTGTGCGTGTGTGTGTGCGCGTGCACGTGTGTGTGTGTGTGTGTGTGTGTGTGTGTGTCACACTTCGCCTCACGGAAAATTAATGAGATGTGAGAGCAGAGTGAGGCGAGAGAGGGAGGAGGAGGAGGTGTGGGTGGTTTAGTGTGTGCATGTGTGTGTGTGCGCTCGCGGGGTGCCAACGACAATCTGAGTCACAAAGAGAGGAAGAGAAAGAGTGCCGAGAGGAAAGAAGGGGGAGGGAAAGAGCAGAAACCTGAGTGAGCGAGCGAGCGAGCGAGCGAAGGGGGGGGGTAGCGGCGGGGAGATGGAGGGAAAAAAAAGGCGAGAAGAAAGCAGAAGCGAAATAGATGGAAGATAAAAAGAAGGATGAAGAGAGGAAGAGGATGCGAGAGAGGAGAGACAATTTTGAAAATAGGCGTGGAGCCGCGTAGCAGACGGGAACAAAGCGGGGCGAGAAAATGAGCTCAATTTAAGAGGAGAGGAAGTGGAGACGCCAAACGAGGCGAAGTGTAAAATGTGCCGAGAGCGCAAGCGAGGGGAGGCACCCTCCCCCACCTGCACCCACCGCCTTATTACCTCGTAGCCCAGACGCGCCGCTCTCTGGAGGAGCGTCTCGCCCGCGTTCTTGTTCACGATCAGCCGCCGCGCCTCCGGCGGGATGGGCCGCACCGCCGGGGTGGCGGCGTCGGCGGCAACGGCGGCGGGCGTCCGGTGTGGCCCGGTGACCTCTGGCGGGACGCCGCCCGCTCTGCCGTTCGCCAGGGGCTGCGGCGGGGGCGGGCAGAGCGCGGCGGGGGAGCAGGGCTTGACTGGAGAGCAGGGATAATGATTAGGAGAGGCAGCTCGCTTCCTCTGAGCCTCTCGCTGCTCACTCAGCTGTGGAAAGAGAAAGAGAGAGAGAGGAAGGGCGTTAAAGCCGCTATAAGGCAGACGGAAACTCAAGGGCACACACGTGTGTGCAGGTGTACACACACACACACACACACACACACACACACACACACACACACACACACACACACACACACACACACACACACACACACACACACACACACAAAAGGTACATTTCATGCTCCAAAATGTGTTAATTACCTGTTTGGCCACACACACTCGCACAATGCCGCTTTTGTTTGGTGTAAGCGAGGCCCCCTTAATGTGCAACATCTGTGTTATTTTTATGTCCGGAAGACACGCGATGTGTCGCACGTGTACGCGTGCACGCAGGCGGCGCCTACGCAGCGACTGCTCGCGCCGCAAAAAAAATAAAATGTTGCCTGCAGGGGCTGGCACGCCACTTCTCCTCCAACCACTAAACCAACAGGCCTGCGAGCGCCAGGCGGGAGAGGCAGTTGCCTGTGTTTTAGTGTGTGTGCGTGTGTGTTTGTCTGTGCGTGTGCCCTCTGTGGAATTCCATGTCGAAGCAGCTGTCAGGCTGAGGAGGAGCGCGGCGCAGGCGGAAAACAACTAGCCTCCCCCTCCTGTGCGTTTTCCCCCCTACCCCATCTTTTGAACTTCACACGCTCGACCGTGGCTGCCACATTCCTCGCCGCACTAGCAAGTGAGGGAGGGAGTGGTGGTGTCTGTGTGTGTGTGTGCGCGAGAGCACGGCCTCGTGCTCAGCGCTGTTGTATAATTGCTCCGGGGTTTTGTTATGTCAGGAATGCTCTCCGACACGCACCCTTTGCGGACGAGGCGCGCTTGACAATTAACCGCCGAGACGAGGCCGGGGAAGGCGGCGGGTGGGTGTTGAAGCGCCAGTCGCCCTCTAAACATTGTAAACATGCTTCGGTCTCGTCCCAGCTGCACAATCAGAGACGCCGTAAAACACTCACCCTGTCGTCCTCGGCTGCTCCTAGATCAGCCGGAAAACGCTGGCCGGGGCTGCTGGGGGTGCCCTCTTTCCTCCTCTCCCGCTCCCGCTGGCTGGTGTGTTTGGTCTTGCACGGCCGCTTGCCCTTGGGCTTGTCCGTGTCGCTATGACGACGCAGCTTGAGGAGAGGCGCGCCTCCCAACGAGGGCTCAGCGCCCGGAGAGGGAGGGCCGTGCCGAGGCTCCTTCAGGCCACGGTCACCTGAGAAGGGGCCCGGCGGGTGCGCTCTGTCCTTCAGATGGTCGCCAGGGTGAAGGGGAGGCGTAGCAACTCCTGCGGGAGAGAGAGAGAGAGAGAGAGAGGGGAGAGAGTGGTGAGTGTGTGTGCGGAAAGGCAATGCAAGGCCATCTCTCACCCCTCTGTTGGTTTATTAATGAGCGCAGAGAGCTTGTCTGGGAGCGCCGCATGCCTGCTCCATCAGGAAGAAAATACTGGCTCACGTAAACACGGCCGCCTATAGAGACTGCAGCAAGGATGGCGCATCGTCTCCAAAAAAACAAACGTTTCGCAGCGCTGAAAACCCCTTGAAAACCACAAGGTCAAAGCACTATTTAAGGGCTTAATGGGAATACGTTTCCACTCGAGGATCATCGCGAAGCATTCCGCATGGGGCCTGATTCGTGTAACGCTACGATCTTCAGAATAAACACGCCGTTAAATCATAAGGCTTGGCTACGCAGTAGCAAGGGGAGGAAAGCGGAACTCTATGGCCTCATTCTGCACTCAGGCCATTATTAAGAAGCCCCCTGGCCCCCCAAGTGAACCGTACAAGGCAGCTACTGCTGCAACCCCCAATCCTGTGACTCCAGACAGGCCCTGGAACACAGACCTCACTTTGCTGCTGGTCATCGAGTCACGCTCCAATTTGGCATTCAGGAGAGAATGGGCGGCCAGGATTCGCTATGCTAAGCTAGGCTCAACGACATATGGGAGGGAGTAAGCTTTTACTTATGAAATTAACCATAAAAATGCCCCAGCGTACATTGCAAAACGTCTTTCAACTGACGCCATAAGTAGCTTGAGTGTGCTTTGCATGAATGCATCATCGTTTCAAAGCGATTTGAGTGTAAATGGAAGACAATTTCCAGTTCTCTCCCCTTTGAAGCTAAAACAGCTTCTACTGAACGATTTCATAGAGCCATGCTTTTTTTTTTTTACCCACTAAGGAGGTCAAAGGTTACCAAAGTAAGATCTGGATCAGTCAATTGTTCCATCCAAAACTTGGCCAAGCATGCACTTTATAGCCCCAGTGTTGTGCTGACGGAAGAAAAAAAGGGACTTCCCTCAACTGTTTTGGCACAGTGGAGTCCAAAATAAGGAATTAAAGATCCCATATGATGCAAAAAAGTTGAGGTTGTTATTACAGTAATTTTCTCCACTTTTCAGGGAAAAGGCGATTGAACGCTAGTTGTTGAAGTAGCGGCTTTTTGGGACGACGTCCAGACCCTGAATCCCTCTTCTTTGTGGACATAAACCCTTGCTAAAAACTGACCATAGCTTTGTTAACATTTTTTTTTTTAAAGGCTTCACGGCACATCTTAAAACAAAGCGCTATCAACTGTCTATTAGTCGAAGACAGATGTTGGAGCTGTAAGTTTGATCATTTCGTTTGTCTTGAATTGTGAGTGTAATGTTAGCACTGTAGCTAACATAGCTATGCTAGTGTTGCGAACTTCTGTCCTTATTGCTTCCTCATATTGATATATGGCATATGTAATGTTGGAGCGTTACAGTGTATGTGTAAAAAGACAAAATTTAAAAAAGTGGAGAAAATGAATAATGACGCTTCTTGGACAGGAGTGGAAAAACCGCTCATTGGCATTAAAGTACCAGTAGAATGAAATCAAGTTGCCTCTATATTAAAGCTATATATATATACATATATATATATATATATAGATATATATATCTATATATATATATGTGATTTATGAAATTGGAAAGTTTGCGGATAGATATGATCAAAATAAATAAATCTCAAAGAGATTCCCAAGCCATTTGGAAAGATAATGAAAAACCCAGTAAAGTGGTTGAGTGACATGGCATTGGGAACCGCAGATCTCTTCCTTGTCAACAACAATGCAAATTGAGCAGACTTTGTGAGAGCCAACAGCTAAGACTTTGGGAAAATTATGATCCAGGACCTTGTATTTTTGAGCCCGAACACAAAGAGGATGAGCAATAAATTTTAAAACACTGCAGCTTTATTGAAACACCAGCATCAATAGCATTGCTAGGTGCTAAACATACAAATTAAACATATTAAACAATAATGAAACAAACATTTACTGTAATATTTCCACTATCGGTAGGATGCCGATCGACACAACGCTCATATAATCCCGTTTGCAAACATTGCGAAGGGTTAAAAAACAGTTTCTGCAGGAAGCATCTTTTTGTGTCGTTTTCGCCATCTCTCGGAGATGTGAAGTCGACCAGACTGTCAAACCAGGGCAACATTTGTCTACTACCGGGTGAGAGACGCATGGATTATAATCTAGAATTTACTTTTGGCACATTTGAGACAAATCAGAAGGAGTCGTCGTTTCAGTATGTCAACAATAGCAGTGTAAGTTAGCATTAGCTCACTTCTATAAACGTGCCGCTAAAATAGTCTGTCTGCGTTGGCGCTTATAATGCCAAGATCACTCATATTTGGTTAATTTCCAGGTCACGCCAAGTAAATGGAGTATTATTAGCGCTTTCTGGATGTTTTTAGAGAGGCAATAATGAGCGCAAAAGAGAGCACCTCGATCTGTTGACTCAATTGTTAGCTATTTATTTACGATTTCAAATGCCTAACATGTTGTCTTACATAAGGATTGTGAATGATAAACAGCACATCTCTGTCCAATGTTTGTGTATTTCTAGTACGGCTGATCTGCGATGAGGTGGCGACTTGTTCAGGGTGTACCCCGCCTTCCGCCCGATTGTAGCTGAGATAGGCGCCAGCGCCCCCCGCGACCCCACAAGGGAATAAGCGGTAGAAAATGGATGGATGGATAGTACGGCTGATCCAATAACATAGTCAAAGTGCAGAAGCGTTATTACCGTTATAATCTCCTAAAATAGTCAAAGGTATTCGTAGCAAAATATTGAAAATGGCTGACTGAATTTGTGGCATTTTGTGATTTTTAAATGGTGTTTTCACATACTTTGCGATTTGTAAATACAAACCCCGTTTCCATATGAGGTGGGAAATCATGCTAGATGTAAATATAAACAGAATACAATGATTTGCAAATCCTTTTCAACCCATATTCAATTGAATGCACTACAAAGACAAGATATTTAATGTTCAATCTCATAATTTTTTTTTTTTTGTTGCAAATAATAATTAAATTTGAATTTCATGGCTGCAAAATGTGCCAAAGTAGTTGGGAAAGGGCATGTTCACCCACTGTGTTTCATCACCTTTTCTTTTAACAACACTCAATAACCTTTGGGAACTACGGAGACAAATTTTTGAAGCTTTTCAGGTGGAATGCTTTCCCATTCTTGTTTTATGTACAGCTTAAGTTGTTCAACAGTCCGGGGTCTCTGTTGTGGTATTTTAGGCTTCATAATGTGCCGCACGTTTTCAATGAGAGACAGGTCTGGACTACAGGCAAGCCAGTCTAGTACCCGCATTCTTTTACTATGAAGCCACGCTGTTGTAACAAGTGACTTGGCATTGTCTTGCTGGAATAAGGAAGGGCGTCCATGATAACGTTGCTTGGATGGCAATATATGTAGCTCCAAAACCTGTATGGACCATTCAGCATTAATGGTGCCTTTACAGATGTGTAAGTTACCCATGCCTTGGGCACTAATGCACCCCCATACCATCACAGATGCTGCCTTTTGAACATTGCACCTAGAATAGTCCTGATGGTTCTTTTCGTCTTTGGTCCGGAGGACACGATGTTCACCGTTTCCAAAAACAATTTGAAATGTGGACTCTTTAGACCACAGTACACTTTTCCACTTTGCATCAGTCCATCTTAGCTGGCGGCATTTCTGGTTGTTGTTGATAAATGGCTTTGGCTTTGCATAGTAGTTTTAACTTGCACTTACAGATGTAGCGAAAAACTATAGTTACTGACAGTGGTTTTCTTAAGTGTTCCTGAGCCCATGTGGTGATATCTTTTACACACTGATGTCGCTTTTTGATGCAGTACCGCCTGAGGGAACGACGGTCCGTTATATCATCGCTTACGTGCAGTGATTTCTCCAGATTTTATTAACCTTTTGATGGTATTACGGACCGTAAATGGTGAAATTCCTAAATTTCTCACAATAGCCCGTTGAGAAATGTTGTTCTTAAACTGTTTGACAATTTGCTCACGCATTTGTTCACAAAGTGGTGACTGTTTCCCAATCCTTGTTTGTGAATGACTGAGCATTTCACGGAAGCTGCTTTTATACCCGATCATGGCACCCACCTGTTCTCAATTAGCCTGCACACCTGTGGGACGTTTCAAATAAGTGTTTGATGAGAATTCCTCAACTTTCTCCATATTTATTGCCATCTTTCCCAACTTCTTTGTCACATGTTGCTGGCATCAAATTCTAAAGTTAATTATTATTTGTTAAAAAAAAAAGGGTTTATCAGTTTTAACATCAAATACCGTATTTCCTTGAATTGCCGCAGGGCATATAGTATGCGCCTGCCTTGAATAACTGCCGGGTCAACCTCGCTTCGCAAAATAATTAGCGCATGCTTAGTATTACCGCCTGGTCAAACTCGTGACGTCACGAGTGACACTTCTCCTGTCATCATTTTCAAAATGGAGGAGGCTGATTTTAATACCGGTAATTTTAAATCGCATAAAGGGAATAAGATTAAGAGCTATTCAGTAGGATTTAAGGTCCAAGCTTACATCACACTCAAATTTTTACTGCACGCTTTTGGTAAGTGCCGGAGTGAGAAGAGGTTTTAAAATAATTAGCGCATGCTTACTTTTACCACATGCCTTTGGTAAACACAGGAGTGAGAAGAGTTTTTAAATTAATTAGCGCCATGGCGGCAATTAAAGGAAATACGGTATGTTGTCTTTGTAGCATATTCAACTGAATATGGGTTGAAAATGATTTGCAAATCATTGTATTCCGTTTATATTTACATCTAAAAACATTTCCAAACTCATATGGAAACGGGGTTTGTACAATTGAATATGGTGTAATGGACACAATGAAACACATGAGCATATGAACTCAACTTGTTTTTCCACTTAACTGCTTAAAACCCCAAAACCAGTATAGTTGGCACCTTGTGTAAATCGTATATAAAAAGACAATATAATGATTTGCAAATCCTTTTCAACCTATACTCAATTGAATAGACTGCACAGACAAGACGCTTAACGTTCGAACTGGAAAACTGTTATTTTTTTAAACTATTAGCTCATTTCAAATTGGATGCTGCAACATGTTCAAAAAAGACTGAGAAAGTTGAGGAGTGCTCATCAAACACTTATTTACTTTGTGAACAAATGCGTGAGCAAATTGTCAAACAGTTTAAGAACAACATTTCTCAACGAGCTATAAGCGATTATATTACGGACCTTTGATCCCACAGGCAATACTGCATAAAAAAAGCGACACATCAGTGTGTAAAGGATAACACTACATGGGCTCAGGAACACTTAAAAAAAACACTGTCATTAACTACAGTTAGTTGCTACATCTGTAAGTGCAAGTTAAAACTCTACTATGCAAAGTAAAAGCCAAAAACGGTGCCGGCTTCGCTGGGCAGTCATCTAAGATGGACTGATGCAAAGTGGAAAAGTGTTTTGTGGTCTGAGGAGTCCACATTTTAAATTGTTTTTGTTAACTGTGGACGTTGTGTCCTCCGGACCAAAGAAGAAAATAACCATTCTGATTGTTCTAGGCGCAATGTTCAAAAGCCAGCATCTGTGATGGTATGGGGGTGTATTAGTGCCCAAGGCATGGGTAACTTACACATTCGTGACGGCACCATTAATGCTGAAAGGTACATCCAGGTTTTGGAACAACATATGTTGCTATCCAGGCAACGTTATCATGGACCCCCCCTCTAATTTCAAGCAAGACAATGCCAAGCCAGATGTTAGAACAGCGTGGATTCATAGTAAAAGAGTGTGGGTACTAGATTGGCCTGCCTGTAGTCCAGATCTGTCTAACATTTAAAATATGTGATGTATTATGAAGCGTAAAATACCACAACGTAGACCACGGACTGTGGAACAACTTGAGCTGTACATCAAGCAAGAATGGGAATGAATTCCACTTGAAACGCTTAAAAAATTGGTCTCTTCAGTTCCCAAATGTTTACGGAGTGTTGTTAAAGGAAAGGCCCCGGAGCAACGTGTTGCTGCCATTAAATTCTAAGTTAATGATTTGCAAATCATTGTATTCTGTTTTTATTTACGAAATACACAACATGCCAACTTCCCTGGTTTTAGGTGTATGTACTTTAAAGCTAGAGACAGGCGTGTTCCCAGTTGTGCGTGCTAAAACCACTTTTTAAAAGGTCGAAATTGTGTGCAAAACACTTCCAATGCACTATTGTGGCACCTCAGAGAATTATTCCAAATAGTTGAAAAATATTATTTATAAAGCATAGGATTGGTTAATTCTTTGAAGAAGTGTGTGTCAATACTTTTGTCCAAATAAAAGCACTCTGCAGAACAAAGAACAAACTGCCTGACAGACGCGAGTGAATGGGGTGGTGTTGGTGGGGGGGATCATTACATTGCTGTTGCCAGGGGGACGTTATCTGAAAAGGTGAAAGCAGAAGAAAATAAATATATAATAATGAAAAAGAAAATCAGTGGCCAATCAAGGCCTGTGGTTTCTGCCGGGAACATAAAACCCAAATCTTCTTTGATTTATTCACTTTCTTTCATCTCCCTCCTGCTCTTTTATTTTCCTCCTCGCCGGTTCGTCCCTACACTTCAGTCTGGGCACACGAAGAAGGCAGCGCATGGTTTTAATAAGTCCCCCCCCCATCAATCCATCCCACTGCCTCCGTCACACATGCGCACGCTCGCTCGCCTTTTCCCTGCGACCGGTCTTGAGGGGAGTGGGGTAAAAAAAAAAAATTAAAAAAAGAGAGAAAAAGATCACACATTAGTCACACTACACCTGCCCACGCATATCTCCACCAGCCACTTCCCTCGTGCGAGCTTTCATCGCTCTCACAGAGCACGCTGCTATAAAAAAAATAAATCTAAAAAAGAAAATCACAAGGGGGGGCGGCATTTTTTAGATTTTTATCCCACCCCCCGAGTCTTGTCTCTGATTTCGGCAGCCTTTTTCCCCTTGGCAGGAGGAAGTATCCTCTACCTCATTTCCTCCGCGCGCTCCCAAAAAAGGCTCCAGGGAAATCCCCCTAAAGACAGACGGCTCAACAAGAAAGCGAAAGCCAAAGATAGATTTCCGTTACCCTGGCTGAACTCGAAGCGACACACACACACACACACACACACGCACGCACGCAGGCACGCACACACACATCGTGGTGGTGCCGCTCGCTTCTTCACTCACCGTTGAGCAGCCACTTCCTGTTGACGTCCGCTCTCTGTTCCGGCACTCGCTCGTCACGCTGGGCCAGGCCGAGATGTCGCGCCTGAGGCCAAGGGCGCTCCTGCTTGATGAGGGGGAGATCGGGCAAAGGGGCGCCGCCCTGGGTGGGCTTGCTGAGGCGCAGACCTTTGAGCTCGATGCAGACTTTCAGCTTTCGCACGTCGTCGTCATCGTCGTCATCGGGACTGGTCTGCTCGTCTGCAGACCATCAATGTTTTCACGTCAAAGTTTGGACATATTTAACCCACTACTGCCCCCTTAACACCAGGGCTCGGCACCGAAACCCGGATCCATAATAGCGCCGGTGCAGATTTATACAATAGTAACTGAACCGGAAAAAGGAGTAGCTATCAGTGCCTTGCTCCGGTGCTAAATGAACACAGACCAACAAGTGCTCGATGATGATATTATACAAGAAACATTCTTCAATTCAATTCAAACAACTTTATAATCCCTCAAAGGACAATTAATTTTGAGCAGCAGGTTCTCGTAAGTAATGTTCTTCGAGGTAACGTAGCGTCCCGACAGAAGCACACAGTCTGACACTCTGGTTCTACTTTATTACAGACTTTAACACGCCATCAGCACCCCTCATATCACCGTTAGCACCGCGGTTCTAACCTAGCCAGTAGCCACAACAACGAAACACTTCCTCGTTATAAACCAAAGACAGTGATGACGAGCGAGGTAGCATTCAGGAAAACCCGGAATTTTGAGCATCAACATTACAACTGGAGTATAGTTGTTTTTTGCCTGTTGTCAAGGGATTGTTTCAATATTCATAACAATTTGTTGTAGATTGTATTTGATTGTAATACTTAGTTGTCATTTCATTTCTACCACTAAAGTATTTAAATCTGTTCAACATGGCGGCATAGCTCGGTTGGTAGAGTGACCGTGCCAGCAACTTGAAGGTTGCAGGTTCGATTCCCACTTCCGACATCCTAGTCACTGCCGCTGTGTCCTTGGGCAAGACACTTTACCCACCTGCTTCCAGTGCCACCCACACTGGTTTAAATGTAACTTAGATATTGGGTTTCACTATGTAAAGCGCTTTGAGTCACTAGAGAAAAGCGCTATATAAATATAATTCACTTCACTTCACAAAATTCCATAAAAATAAAAAGCTGAGTTTTTTTATTTTTTTATTTATAAAAATGTGCATGTTTAAAAAATTTTAGGTGCCGGTTTGGGCACTGACACAGGTTTTTAAGTGTTAATTTTGATACTACTGTCGGTTATAATGTACACAAAACCCATCACTACTTAAGGCTACGTTCACACTTGCCATGTTTGATTTGGTGAACGAGAACTCTGGTGCGGTTGGTTTGGTCAAGTATGAACGCGATCATCCCAACACTGGTTCACCAAAAAAGGGGACCAAAATAGGCTAAGTGAATTGTGGTTTGGTTTAGTTTATACAAAATCTAAGTTGGTAAAAATAACAAAAAATCAAAATAGGATACTTATTTAACCAAGCAGATGACAATTTTGGTCTGGAATATTTGAGTCATGTAACAAAATATGTCATGAAATCTCTTAAAAAGTATATTTTATAAGACATTTTTGGTGAAACCGAAGATGGTAGATACAACATAAGATACGTATTCACACAAGCCGACAAACGTTTGGTTTGGAAAATATGACTTGCGGGACAAAATGATGTCATGAAATCTCATATAGAGTCATTTTGACAGATTTTTGTGGAACCTAAGCTGGTAGATACAAAATAAGCCATGTATTCACACCATCAGATGACAGACTGGTTGGGATAATTTGATTTAAGTCACAAAATATGTAAAGATATCCCTCTAAAAGTATTTTTAGAAGCTTTTTTCATGAATCTTGGCCGGTAGATACAAAATAAGCTACTTATTCAAACTAGCAGATAACAGTTTGGTTTGGGATATTTCAGTGACATTACAAAACATGTCATGAAATGTCCGTAAAAGTAAATTTTAGAAGTTTTTTTGTGAAATCTTGGCTGGTTGATGAAACTAAGTATCACAATAAGCTACCTATTTAAACTAGCAGACGGCATTTTAGTTTGGAATATTTAAGTTATCACAGGAAATATGTCAAGAGATCTCTTTAAAAGCATATTTCAGAAGTTTTTTGTGAAATCTTGGCTGGTAAATACAACTAAATATAAAAATAAGCTACGTATGTAACCTAGAAGACAAAATTTTGGTTTGCAATATTTGAGTTACGTCACAAAAAATGTTGTGTAATCTCTTTAGAGTTGGTAAATATAACACAATGACAACATAAGCTATGTCCTTAACATAGCAGACAACATTTTGTTTAAAATATTTGAGTCAGGTGACAAAATATGTCATGAAATCACTTTAAAAGTACATTTTATAAGTTCTTTTTTGTGAATTCTTGGCTGGTAGATGCAACTAACTATCATAATAAGCTGCGTATCTAAACTAGCCGACTAAAATTTGGTTTGGAATATATGAGTTACGTCACATAATGTTGTATAATCGCTTTAAAAGTATATTTTAGAAGTTGGTAAATACAACTAAATATAAAAAAAGCTATGTACTTAACAGAGCAAACACCATTTTGGTTTTACATGTTTGAGTCACGTCACAAAATATGTCACAAAATCTCTTTAAAAATACATTTTAAAAGCTTTTTTGTTAAGTCTTGGCTGGTTGATGCAACTAAAAATCAAAATAAGCTATATATTTAACCTCGCAGACGATATTTTGGTCTCGAATTCTTACATCACGAAAGGAAAAATGTCCTGAAATCTCTTTAAAAGTACCATTTTAGATGCTTGTTTTTGAAATCTAAGTTGGTAGCTAGAAGATAAGCTATGCTTTCACACTAGTAGATGACACTTTGGTTTGGAACATTTGACTTACGTCACAAAATATGTCATGAAATCTCATTTAAAGTCATTTGGGAGGCGTTTTTGTAAATCTAGGCTGGTAGATAATAAAATATCCAATTAAGCTATGTTTTTCGCCTAGCAGACAATATTTTGGTTTGAAATATTTGATTTATGCCACAAAATGGCATGAAATTCCATTAAATTTATATTTTAGAAGCTTTTCGTTAATTGTAGGATGGTCAACACAACAAAATATTTTAAAATAGGTTACATATTTAACCCAACAGATGGCCTTTTTAGTTCGGAATAATTGAGTTTTGTTACAATGCCCAATCAAGTCCTAACATTAGGCATATGTTCTTTTGACAAACATACCAGCCACCAAATGCATGTACCTTTTTTGTCCCAAACCGTAGTACCGAACTACTAGGGTGCACGCATCCTTAAAGACAAAGATGTGCAAAAAAAAAAAAAAAAAAAAGGAGAACTGAAAGAAAACGGGAGAATAAAAGCAGAAATATTCACATGGGACGAGTGTTTGACTTTTTGCCGGGGGTGAGCAAGTATGGTGCCGGGAGAGAGAAAGAAAAAGAAGGAGACCCAAACAGATGAGTGGAGATGAAAAGAGAAGAAAAGAGCAGCTTTGAAAAAGGGGGGGTGTAGGGGAGGTGGTAGGATAAGCGCCGCAGAGGAACGGCGTTGAAAGGAGAGAGAGAGAGAGAAAGGGAGAGAGAGAGAGAGAGAGAGAGAGAGAACAGCCATCCTCTCTTTCTCGCTCGGCCTCAAAGACAGGATTAAACACTCGGCGGCGCTGGCTGCCGTACAGAGAGAATGACGGGACAGGGCTAGAAGTAGGGAGGGCGTCGAGGCAAAGCGAGGGGGACTTCTTTCCAATTCATGTCAGTTTTACGACAGAATTGATTTTTGAGCGTCGCTTCAAGAACAACAAGGGGAGATGTGAAGAAAAATGAAGCACAGCGGGGGGTGTGCCACAGCAGACTCACCGGCAGACATCTTGGCTCTTTTTAGAGGGTGGGACAGCCGCTCTCCATCCTCATGCTCCGCCTGGGAAATGTGAAGGCGCTTCCTACCGAAGTCATGACCGAGCGCCGCCTCCTCAGTGGACTCCCTCGTTGCCGCCGCCAAAGTGGGGGGGCCCAATTCAGCGCTTTCGCTAAACCCTGCGAGGCTTTGAGCGATGCACCTCTGGAGGACGGGGACGCGGTTGTTGGGGTACGCCGGTCGAAGCCCTGGGAGCAAAGCACGACAAATAACACGTCCATTATTACGCACATTGGACAAGTTCCTATCAGCTTTTGCACTTTTTTGCTATGAGAGAAGGGCTCTCAAACACTTTGGGAATTGCGGTTTGGACGCCTTGAAGGAAAACTAAATGTACTGTACACACCCATCACTTCAGCTTTAGGAAAAAGCAGGCTTCACTACACGTCTTAAAATAAAACTCAGCAGCACATGTTTTGCCTTTGTAGAGTTGGGCAAGTCCGGAGTTAAGAGTGTTGATGTAAAAGTAGACACACTGTGAGAGCGGAGCCTTAGCTTCCTGAAAGCACTTTTTTTTACTGTCGAGATTCTATCGTCAAGGTTAGATTTGGGGCAACACGCTTCTGAGGCGGAGAAAAACAGTATCATATGGCACCTTTAAGCGACGGAAGATGAAAGAAAGCAAAGGAACAACGGGTGGTGTCGTCAACGAGAAGACGCTAGTTAAGAAGCAGGCAGCTTTTATTCCGCTTTAAAGACGGGCAGTAAAACTTTGATGGGCTAAAGACTTTTTAATCTGATGCGAGCCGAGCCAGCGGCTTGATGGTTTGCTGCCGACACTTCCATCCGGGAAGACAACATCCTGTGTGCTTTCACCCCCCCTCTGCATCTTACCTCCTCCGCCCTCGCCTCCGTCCTCCCCCACGGCATGACCGCACCACGCCCTTCTCACATAGAGCGTGACTCTACCACCCCACCCCCTCTTCCCAGATTCCCCGTCCATGCCATAATTAGGCTCACACGTCAGCCGCGTCCTCGCTCCAACACACAGCTGGGCTCCTCGCCAAGCCAACTAGCCCCCACAACCCCCCCATGCCTTCCCTCTGTTGCGCTCTCCCATCCGCTCCCCCCTCACTCCCTCCCTCCTGCACTCTCTCCGCTTTCACTCTCCTCATCCTTCCTCATCTCCCTGCGCAGATAAGCACAAAAGGCTTCTTGAAAATAGCCCCCGCACTCCCGCCGCTATCCCTCGCACGCTCGCAAGCTTGTGCAAGAGCGTCTGCACCGAGTGTCTTTTTTTAGAGTGACCCGGTCTCCCTCACCACTGTCTTTGCTTCAAGTGCACGCCAGCGCACTTATTGTTTATGAATGTGTTGCCCTCTCCGAGTCCTCATTTATATCATGCTGTGTTTGTGTGTGTGTGTGTGTGTGTGTGTGGGCAATGCTTACTTAATAGGGACATTGCTCTGTTTACACAGTCACCTTTAAGGGACCTCTGACGGTATGGGGACAAAAAAACATGTCCTCTAAAGCAGTGGTCCCCAACCTTTTTGTATCCGCGGACCGGTCAACGCTTAATAATTTGTCCCGTGGCCCGGGGGAGGGGGGTCCTTTTTTTTTTTTTCTTCTTTGTCATGAAAAAGGGACGTTTTTGTCATGAAAAAGGGAGTTTTTTGTGGTTGGTGCACTATTTGTAAGTGTATATTGTGTTTTTTATGTTGATTTAATAAAAAATAAAAAATAAAAAAACATTTTTTTTTTTTTTTTTATAAAAAATTCTTCTTCGGCCCAGTACCAATTGGGCCACGGCCCGGTACCAATTGAGCCACGGCCCGGTACCAATTGAGCCACGGCCCGGTACCAATTGGGCCACGGCCCAGTGGTTGGGGACCACTGCTCTAAAGGAATACCTTTTTAAATGAGAGTCAGATCCATTTTGAAGATCCCTAAGTTAATTTTAAGCTTTGGCCCACAAAATATTTGTTATCCTGGCATTACTAATACTGTGATTCTGTATGGTGTCCATCCTTAGTTAAAACTAATATATTTTTCCAACAACAAAATCTGGTTTAGTATTTCTTTGGATGACATTTTCATACAGCATGATTATAAAACATTATTACCTTAAAGTATAATTTACAATCAGAATTTTTCAGTATTCTGTATATGCTGCTAATGTTTTCAGTAATGTCACAGAAGATGCAGGATTTGCTTTAACATTTAAGTGGTGAAACTTCCTATAAGAGGACAGCTGTAGTGCTGTATTCTGTGGATCATGTCATATTTAATTTGAACTTTATTTATTTATTTATTTTTTTAATTGTCCTCTGTAGTCACGCACAAATTTGTGTGAATTATCCAAAATTATTTAGATTTGGTCCCCATGAACCATATTAACTTTTTTCCCCGGGGTCCCCAGTAAGAATGATCATCACATTACATCATCAATCCAGAGATTTAAAGACATGTATAAGAAAACTGGGCAGTGGCCATTTTACAAACCCCATTTCCGTATGAGTTGGGAATTTGTGTTAGATGTAAATATAAACGGAATACAATGATTTGCAAATCCTTTTCAACCCCCGTCCTAAAAACTGGTAAACCCAAGATATTTGATGTTCAAACTCTAATATGTATATTTTTTGCAATTAATAATTAACTTGGAATTTCATGGCTGCAACAAGTGCCAAAGTAGTTGGGAAGCGAGCTGCCCGAGCCGCGGGAACACCGGGAATGAACAAAAGGCACCCAGAAGTGAACCGTGTTACATCACCTTTTCTTTCAACAACACTCAAAAAACGTTTAGAACTGAGGAAACTAGTTGTTGAAGCTTTGAAAGCGGAATTCTTTCTCATTCTTGTTTTATGTACAGCTTTAGTCGTTCAACAGTCCGGGGTCTCCACTGTCGTATTTTACGCTTCATAATGCACCACACATTTTCAATGGAAGACAGGTCTGGACTGCAGGCCACTCTTTTACTACAAAACCACGCTGTTGTAACACCTGGCTTAGCATTGTCTTGCTGAAATAAGCAGGGGCGTCCATGATAACGTTGCTTGAATGACAACATATGTTGCTACAAATCCTGTATGGACCATTCAGCATTAATGGTGCCTTCACAGATGTGTAAGTTACCCATGTCTTGGACACTAATACACACCCATAACATCACAGATGCTGGCTTTTGAACTTTGCGCCTATAACAATCCGGATGGTTATTTTCCTCTTTGTTCCGGAGGACACCACGTCCACAGTTTCAAAATATAATTTGAAATGTGGACTTGTCAGACCACAGAACACTTTTCCACTTTGCATCAGTCCATCTTAAATGAGCTCGGGCCCAACGAAGCCAGCGGCGTTCCTTGGTGTTGTTGATCAATGGGTTTTGCTTTGCATAGCAGAGTTTTAACTTGCAATTACAGATGTAGCAACCAACTGTAGTTACTGACAGTGGTTTTATGAAGTGTTCCTGAGCCCATGTAGTGATATCCTTTACACACTGATGTCAGTTTTTAATGCAGTACCGCCTGAGGGCTCAAAGGTCTGTAATATCATCGCTTACGGGCAGTGATTTCTCCAGATTCTCTGAACCTTTTGATGATTTTACTGACCGTAGATGGTAAAATCCCTAAATTCCTTGCAATGGCTCGTTGAGAAATGTTGTTCTAAAACTGTTCGACACTTTGCTTACAAATTGGTGACCCTCGCCCCTTCCTTTTTTGTGAATTACTTAGCATTTCATGGAAGCTGCTTTTATACCCAATCATGGCATGCACCTGTTCCCAATTAGCCTGCACACCTGTGGGATGTTCCAAATAAGTGTTTGATGAGAATTTCTCAACTTTATCAGTATTTATTGCCACCTTTCCCAACTTCTTTGTCACATGTTGCTGGCATCAAATTCTAAAGTTAATGATTATTTGCAAAAGTTTGAACATCAAATATGTTGTCTTTGTAGCATATTCAACTGAATATGGGTTGAAAATTATTAGCAAATCATAGTATTCCGTATATATTTACATCCAACACAATTTCCCAACTCATATGGAAAGGGGTTTTTACATAATTTTTTTATGCCTCCACAACCTGTAAAAAGGGTGGTCCCCACAAGTAATGATCAAAACCTTGGTCCCCATTCCAAATGATAACCAGTATGTGTATGTGTGAATGTGTATGTGTATGTGTGTGTGTGTGTGTGTGTGTGTATGTGTGTGCGTGTGCGTGTGCGCGTGCACGTGCGTGCGTGCGTGCGTGCGTGCGTGCGTGCGTGCGATGAACATTGGGTGTAAAAATGGCAACTCTAAAACTAAATTTAAAAAATGTCCTTCGCACCCCAAATATTTCCCATAGTAAACCATTAAAAATGTTATTTTCAGTCAACATGGACTTTTGGACTTGCAGCCTTCTATTGTTGAATTGTATATTTGTCCAGCAGACGGCGCTATTTTCTTCTAGTCAAAGCATGTAGCAAAATTTCACAAAGTTTACCATTTTCTGCAAATGGGCCTTGTTACTAAATGGTTAGTTGTGCGTTGCCCCCCCCTAAAATGACAAAACGACAAAACATTTCTTATTGGGAACCAATGAAAACGCAAATTTTCAGTCCACATTTACCAATCCTTTTTAAAAGGGGTCATATGATGATTTTCTCCCTATATTCTTCATTCTTGTTTGGTGTGGGTTTACAGTGTGGTGCATATTTGTAACAGTGTTGAAGTTGTTTATACGGCCACCCGCAGGGTGACCTGTGTGGCTGTTGACCAAGTATGCTTTGCATTCACTTGTGTGTGTGAAAAACCGTAGATATTATGTGACTGGGCCGGCACGCAAAGGCAGTGCCTTTACTTCGTGTACACAGCGGCGTTTTAAAAAGTCATAAATTTTACTTTTTGAAACTGATACCGATAATTTCCGATACTGCATTTTAAAGCATTTCTTCGGCCGATAATATCGGCAGTCCGATATCATCAGACATCTCTACTTTTAATTTAAGGCGGTAATACTAACAGTTTTATTGCGGTTATCATTATTACCTCTCATTGTTTAATTCCTAGTTCAAAACTTAATTTTCGTCAGTTATGGTGATCCCAAATACACAGAAAGAAGTGCCAACAGGCATGAAAAGTTGTTTTGAGTAATAGGACCCCTTTACCATGTCAGTTGAGACTACTGGCCTTACATTGGTCATTTGTTTGTTCACCACAGGGGTGCCAATTACGTCGATCGAGAGCTACAGGTGGATAGCGAATGGTGCATTAGTTCATTGGCAGTCAGGCATTAAAAAAATAGACCGAAAAATTAGCGATCATCATTCTTCACTATGACGTCACTTTCATCACTTGATTGACATTCACGGCACCCGAGGGTGTTGTAAGATGACGCTGGCTGCTGCGACATCATTATTAAGAAAAAGTGACGGAGAGGAGGGCGGGAAACAATTTTTATTTCAACAGACTTTTGCACTGAAACTGCCGTCAAAAGCCTAAAAACTGATTGCACAGTTCCTGTCTTCACAATAAAAGCGCTGCTCCACCCTGTCTGCGCTGACAAAATAAGAGTCTTAGAAGCTAGAAAAACACAGAGTTTTCCACCAATGTATTCTTGTCAAGTTAATAAAAATATGCCTAAAACCAACCTCTTTCATGTGGTATTGGACAGAAAAGAGGACTTTTTTTCTCCTCCATTTGAAAATGTGGACGTTATCAGCACTACTGTCTGATTCCAATCAATGTAAGTCATTAGAAACAGGTAATACACCAACTTATATTTTTGTCTTCATTAAATAAAGGAATCTGTATGTGTTAAATGTGGTTGTAATATCATTAAACACATTTAGCTTGTTAACAAAAACGTCTCTTTCATAAATAATCAAATATAAATTAGATATATGAATGAGGTAGATCTCCTCGACTTGGTCAGTTAAAAAGTAGCTAACCTGCAGAAAGTGTGGGCACCCCTTGTCCACAGATGGTGCTACCTTTTCCCATTCAAAGCATGCAGCAAAAGTTTATTTTTTTTAGGCAAAGGTACCTTGCTACCGGAATGATAGTTTGTTTGTACATGCGTGTTTGTATGTGTGCATGCGCGACGCTCACCGTCACTTTCCCCAAGTCGGGTGGCATACTGGCCGTGTTCCAGCATTCGCTCTCTGCGTTGGATGTCTGCCAACTCTCGTCCCGCAGCCGGCGCAGACAAGTACACACCGCCGCTGCTGCCGCCCTCCCTTTCCTTCAGCTCCAGCTCCGAGAACCGCATCATGGCCCGCTGTGCACGCGCACACACACACAGACAAGAAAAGAATGCAGAGAAATCCCATGAAAACCACCCGTCGTCTGCCTGAAGCCACACACATACAATGTCTCCTCGTTTAAAGCCTCAATCTGACCTCTATAAAAGCAACAAAAAACTTGCATTAGAAAAATAGCTTTTTTTTTTTATAAATTTTTTTTAAAAAGTTAAACAAGAAATTAAATCGACACAAGACACAAAATAAAGAGGGCTGGGGGGGGGGGGGGGGGGGGGGGGTAGGACAAGCAACAAGACACAGGTTAGACTACTGCAGCCGCTGTGAGTCCATGCGCGCTGGAGGGGTGGGGGCCGGGCTCCCTTTTCCTGGAATACAAACATGATTGGGAAACATACAACTAAGCCCTGAGGCGGATGAGTAGAAGAGGTGGAGGGGGAAAAAACAAAAGAGGGAAGGAAGGAGGGAGTGCGAAAGAGTATGCAGCGATACAGGAGTATACAACACAAGGAGACAGGAGGCCATGAGAGGCAGATGTGATAAGAAATGTAAAGAACTGACCTCCCAGTTAGCTGCAGGTTGACTTATATTACTCCCCTCTCGTGATATGACTTCCATCTAAGCAATTAGAATGGGGGGGTGGGCTCAATATATCTGTCCATCATTTTTCATATCTTGTTTAATGTAATGTTGCTCCACTGTTTTTTTTTTTTTTTTTTTTTTAAACACATTCAAAAAACACTCCCACAAAATGACACACAAACGAGTCAACAGGTCGGCAAAAAACTATCAAATCACTTCTAAACTTTTGTAAACAAGATGTGCACTTTCCACCACACAACAAATCCAATTCTCACTCGTCCAGAAATGGAGCGTTTGATAGCTTTGTGCCGCCGATGCACGTTGACAAGCATGATACAGACAAAAACACACACAAAAAATAAAAAAGACACACACGCAGTTCAGTGGGATGTGATCAACAAAACAGACATTTGGGACACAATATCAAAATCTGCCTGAGCGCCAGTGGCTAACAAAGCATAGGGTTGGTTTTGTTTTGTACGCAGCTTGTTGGCGCGTAGATGAAAACCACGACAACAGTTCAAAAACAAATCAGTAGCTGAAATGTGTGAGAGCTAAATGTAAACTGTTTGTGGATGTCATTTGATAGTAAGGGAAAGAAGGCGGACTGGTGGCTAGGGGGCCATTTTGATCGTGTTGATTGAATACAAGGATGGAAAAAAATTTAAATGGGAATGTTACATGAAAAAGGATATTTGCTCTTTCTATGAATAAATGCGCCATTGAAAAACTATTTTTTACGCTACATTTATCATTACAACCAAATTCACTTCTCCAATCGTAAGATTTCAAATTGGACGACTGGGTTTCTATTACTCAGTTTTACCCACAAGATGGCGCTACTGTTTCCCATTCAAAGCATGCAGGATTAAATGCTTAAATTAATGATTAATGATTAAATGTCTTTTATGGTTTTTTGCCAGGGTGATTTTTTTACTGAAATTAGTGTGCAGCTTTGTAGATGTTATGAATGGGGTGTAAGAAATGAAAATGAAATTATACCAATTTTTAGGAAGCTGACAATTTTTATCCTTAGTTTGAGTTTTTGTTTTAAATCTTACCCTTCAGAAAAAAAACCAATGAGGGCAATCATTGACCTTTTTCTGCCAAGTTGCCTTGCTATTGAAATTATAAGTGTGAGTCTTTATAGATGTTATGAATGGTATGTAAGAAATTAAAACGAAATGACACCAGTTTTTAGGACGGTGACTTTTTGTCCCGAGGACTTTAAGCGTGAGTTTTTGTTTTAAATATGACACTGCAGAAAAAAATAACATTGACTTATTTCAGGGCCTTATATTAACAAGCAAATACTTCTTGAATTCAAAATAATGATTAAAAACAAAACAAAAACAATGAAAGTATGTAAACCTGTAGGTCTATAAAAGGGAAATACATATAAGTGTTGTATATTTCAGGTTCAAGAAAAGCTCCTTGCACAGAGAAAGATATCATTATATGATATTTCACAGGAGTTTTTGGAACATTTGTGATCATTCGAATGTGTGAGTTTTTAAAGGGACCTCTAAAGGGTTAAAGCAAAAAGGGGCACTAGAGAGTTATGACCAGGCAGACAGGGCGACACAGCGGGTTGTTGGGGGGAAAGGGGTGTGGGGATAACAACTGGCGATTGGGCCTTAACAGGAAGTCCAGAGAGGCCAGCTGCTTGTTCTTAAGCACGTACCAGAAGCCCCTCCACCGGCCTCTCACCTTGGGGTTAAGCATAGCCGGAGGCAGTTTGTGAACCGGTGCTATCGCTGCGAGTCAGCGCCAAACACACGTTTCCGCCCCAGGGCACTCGCGCAAGGACAAGGGCGTACGGGACGCAGTGGAAATAACCTTTAACAAAAAGCGCGTGCTTGCTAATCAACATACAGACATGGCAGGCCTGGTTAACCTTTGAACCGCCATCCCTGATAGGATGGCCTTGCACACGCTGACTAAGATGGTGATAAAACGGAGGAGGGGGAAGGACGGCGGCATGGCAGCAGCGGAAACTACGAGCGTGATGTGTTGGAAATGCTGGAGTCATGTCACATAGGTTACACATAAAAGTTTTTAGTCATTCAATGTGTTTATGTTGAAAGTACGGTGTAACGGTGTGGAAATATTATTTTTGTGAAAAAATGGTTAACAATATGACCACAATATTTCATTTAGTCCTCCTTTAAGTGCAAATATAGGTCAATTACGGACAACTGATTTTTCTTCAGCAATGTTTCGTTAAAGAAAAATGAATGACAACGGAACATTAGACAATGGAAAGTGCACTAGATTCCCAGATGTTAATTGTGGTAAAAAAGTAAACACAGTGAATCTGATAATTTAGAGGATTACATTTTGAAATAGTACAACCATCTGAAATTATATTGAAAATACACTTCTAAAATCGCACAAAAACGAAGAGTTTTACCAGACATTTGGTCAAATCTCGCAAGAATGTAGTTCAAGGTTTTAGGTAAAATAAGAAATCATATACGCAAGAAGTTACGTGAATTAAGATGACTACAACAAAGCGATATTGTACACGGCGTTGCCTGTTGCCAAAGATAAGGTGGACTATTTTTTTTAATTAGCAGTGCTCCATTTAGTTATTCAAATAAGATAGCATAACAGCACCAGTCAGAGGTCTGGAGACACTTCATGCTACTGAATGGGAAGCTGTCCTCATCAGTAATAAATTCTGCATTAGTTATTTAGCTGGTTAACTTATTTTTACAGTAAATTTCCATCATATGCTATGAGAAAGTCTGATTCGGAAAACAAACAAATCAAAGATTGTATAAATTCGGTTTTGACAAGCCTGTTTAAGAAACATACTGTATGTCATCGAGCCTTGACCATCATATGCAGCACTGTACATTAAAACACACACACACACACACACACACACACGCGCACGCACAGACAAACGGTAATTGGTCTTACCTGCAGAGCTCTCTGCTCGCGACTCAGCTTGCTGGAGTCGGCATACAGCTCCGTGGTGACGCATTTAAAGCGGTCGCCGACATAGCCTGACGAGTTGGCAATCCTTTTGGCGAGACTAGACCGACGGGAGTTTCTGGCCGAGGTTTGGCAACCGTCCTCGTCCTCGTCCTCGTCGTCCCCCTCGCCTTGAGACTCCCCTAGGTCCACAACGCTGTCTTCGTTTTCAGTGTCTCTACACATAGCTTCTTTCGCAGTATATTGCGAATGATTAACGTGGGGACCCTTGCTGTCTCGCTGCCCTTTGTCTTTACCAGAGCTGCGCTCCCCGGACGTCCGGGCGCAGCGCAAGGTGCTCTGGTCGTCGTCTGCAGGGTCCGGGCTAGGGCACTGTTCCTCTGAGGAGTCGTTGTGTTCTTGGCTGAGCTTCCCTGGATTATTAGTGGATGTGCCAGATGATGCTCCAGGAGAGCCTGTGTCCTGATGAACCTTTGGCTTTCCTAAGAGCGTTTCCTGATGCTGCCTGTCTGGAGGGTTGTGTCTCTGTGTGGAGCTCTGTCCTGAAAGCATTGGATAAGGATGAGAAAGGTGAAATTTCGGCTCGTACTCTGTCCGCATTGTGTTTTGGTTGCTGTGGTAACGTTCACTTTGGTCAAAAGTTGAAGACTCCATGGAGGGTTTCTTCTGGACGTTTGGGGTAGACTCAGGATCCGTGTCCGAGTGAACAAGGTCAATGCAGTCAATCTTTTCGCGGTACACTACAGATGGAGAAGGTCTTTTCATATGATTGCCACCTTGTCCTTCTTTATCATAATTTATTTGGCTCCCTTCTCCCATCTCCTTGCCCATGTTTTTCTCTCGTTCATCAAAAGAAATTCGTGATTTTTCCTGTGCTCGTGGCTTCAAGTTGCCATCCCCCCTTTCAGACAATTTGTTATCAGAGTGAGGCTGCATCAGGGGGTGGGTCATCTTCTGTGAGTTATAGGCAAGGTATTCCCCGGCTGAACCAGGCGGCAAGTTGTGGTAAGGTAAAGGGGGTTTTGCAGCCAAGTGGGTTGGATAAAGGCTATTGTTGCCCAGCAACACTGGGTGAGGGTAGACAGGACCTTTCCCTGAAATTGGCAGGGAATGAAGTGCCATGCTGTCAGGGATGGGGTAGTGCAGATATTGATTGGCATAGGCCAAGCTGTGGTTTAGGTATGCATCACTCTGAGGAAGGTACAGGGGTCCAGCCGGGTGTCCATTCTCCAACATGGGCCTCTTGTACGTTTCAGGAGTGGTTTCTCCTCTCTTAGCACTCTGAGAGGACTTCTCCGCTCCTTCTCTGTGGTGGCCCATAACTGTGACATGTTCTGACTGAATAGGGCTGTGTTTGACCCAGTCACTGTTGGGTTTGGGAGAAAGAACCCTGGAACTGATGTGAGAGGACTCAGAGTGTTGAGTAGTTGACTCACTTATCCTTGGACAAGACGAGCTGCGCTGCTGGGGCAGTACCCTTTCCAGATTCTTGTGTTTGATGACTGAAGGCGAGGAGCCTTTGGCTTGTGAAGGTCCCACATCTGCATTGGGCCGAGGAGATGGGGATAAGCCCTGTGTGTGCTGTGTTTGGGAGGGAGACCGGCTGGGTACAACCCAGGAGGAGTGTAAAGTGCTGATCATCTCTGGTCTCTCTGATGCCTTTGAAGAAGTGCTGTTTACCACAGAGTGAGGGTGTGAGGAGGGAGAGAGGGATAGGTTGTCTTTTAGGAGCTCTCCACTAGGGGGAAGTCCGTAACGTGCACCAGGAGCAATATTGTCCATTTTAATGGGGAACCCATTAGGAGGCAGCCCAAACTCAAGCATTCTTCCAGACAAATCCAACGGCTTCTCTCCCGATTCTTTGGTTGCTTGGGGTGGGTGAGCGGTCCTGTCAAAGTTAGACTTTGAGGGTGACCTGCTAGGTTTCTTTTCAGCACCGGGAGCTCCGTCTCTTTGTCTGGGTCGGGCAGGGGAAGGCTGCTCTGAGGCCATGCTGCTCATAGATAATAGATGCGATATAGGCTGCGTGGCAGACGGTGAGGCAGATATTGAAGCTGAAGAGGAGGGCAGCTGGCCCATCCTTGCAACTGGCCTTTGTAAATCCAGTGAATTGTCAATGAGCGGTTGGGAGAGGCGAGAAGACGCGTGAGGTGAAGAGTCAGTCGGCAGACTGTTATTATTACCACCACTGGTAGAACCCGTGCTTGTATTACTGCTGTTATTGCTAGTTCCACTCCGAGAGGGCGGTCGACTTGGCCGACGGCTCCGGTTTGGCGATCGCTCCCTCTCTATAGCAGACGGATGGTGCTGAGGATGAGGGGACGGTTGGTGAAGCTGCTGCACAAACGAAGGAGCAACACCAAGCGCTTTGTCCTGGCAGTGTACCAAAGATGTGGTGGCCACCGTGACAGGGGGAATTCTCATGGAAGGTGCCACCAGTGGAGATGATATAGTGGGAGGGGGGTAAGGAGGCATATAGTAGATCCTCTCGGCGGCAGAGGTGACTGCAGCAGGGTTGACGTTCCCACCCTGCGGTGCACAGAGAGAAGGGTAGGCCAGATGCTGGGGAAGGTAAGGGTTGGGCTGGCTGAGCAATGAAGCTTTATACATGTTCAGAGCCGCATACTTAGAGGAGTCCATGAAGGGATACATGCTGGCTTCTGGGTAGGGGTTGAGCCAGGGCAGACGAAGATAGCTCCCACCAGGTGTTGCCAAGCTCATTTCAGGGACTTTTTCCCCTGGTGCCACCCGTCGTTCCAAGCTTAAACCCTCTGCTCCGGGAATCATCACTGGCTTGTGGAGATTACCAGGGATGCCCTTGTAGAGGCCCAGGTATCCGTTAGTGGGCTTACGACTGTCCAGCGGGCCGTCTGGTTTGTAGACAAGCTCTGGTAGACCATCCCGGCTGTAACCAAGCGGGAGGACAGATGCCTCTCTACTCTTTTCCGTCTGAAGCGTTCTGATCCCTGGATATACAACGCCGCCGTGGAGGCGAAGTCCATCGTGTATCAGGGCGCCTCGGTCCAGCCCCATGGCCGCCAGGGGCGTCAACCTCGCATCCACCTGCACGGTGCACAGAAAATAAGACATGGTTCATGTTTTTTCCGTCACTAAAAATAATTTGTGACGATTTGAAAGGATCAGCGGAAAGACTCACCATGTTTGTGATATGGTTCCCTCGTCTTAGTTCCAGATTGGTTTGTGTCTCAGCATCGACATCACGAACAGATGTAGCCCTGTGGAGATGAGCAAATATTTAGCACCAAATGTCTTGGCTCCGGCACAAAAACCCTTCATAAAAGCAGTTCTGTTGTTGCCAAACTGCCCTTGTTCTAGAGGCACATCCGCTTATGGAATTCCTAAAGTCAAAGCGCTGTTCTACTTAGATCAGTAGCGCATAAAAGCCATTAAATGTGGCACACATTCGGGTGCTGCAACGTCAGACCAGTCTTTCCTTTTAGGACAAGCATACCGCTGTTGAGAGCAATGTGTGAGCTAAGCTTCACTTCCACCCGTCAGGAACACTCAACACCACACACATCCAGCCAATCCCTCCCTCCTCCCCCTCTGCTGACCCCCATTCTGACCACCACCGTGGGCTAGACGCACATTGTGGAGCTGCCGCTCTTCAGTGACGTTCCCCACACACTGGGCTTTCAGTGGCCTCTCTGACCTGCGCTCTGGGCTGCTTCAGCCCCGCCGAGCGAGGCCAGATTATACATCAGAGACCACATCGGCGGGGGACTATTTACCGCCCGTCGACACAGCAACGCAGGATTGGCAGCAGTGCACGTCTGCAAAATCAGGTCTTGCAAAATCCACAGCCAACAAAAGTCATTTGTTTTTGAAAAGGCTAAATCTAGGCAAGGTATTAAAAAAAAAAGGATCGGAATAATGCAAGGGATTTGATTGTGTGTGAAATGCCTTATAATCTGCTATTAATTGGTCTGTTAAACGGATCATTTGCAATGATTCATTTGAGGGAACATCTAAATTGGTCTTTCACAGTAAATCTGTCCCTGTAGATGGGTTATGACAAGATTGGGCAACCGACAGCCTATTGGCGATAAAGGACACGCCAGAGCTTTTAAATGGGGCCTCCCACAACAATCAAATTAATTTAATTTTTTATACACATTTCTTCCAGATCAGGTCTAGACATTGTGCTATTATTAAGCAATCTAAATAACCTAATTTTACACAACGTGGTCATCCAGTCATTCCTCTGCTCTACAAAACGTGCACGGTGGGAGTAGTGATCGCATTTGACACATCTTTGAGCGAGCGTGCTGCAGGTTTTGTATCTCGATTGATTACTCTCAGAAAAGGAGTATTAACATAAATAATTGCAATGCAGTCATTTTACGACTCGTCTACGTTGCGGGCGTACTGGCTTTTATGTCTGTTTGTCCCACCGTTAAGCCCCTTGACAGCGGTACACAGGGGTTAAATTGCGTCTAACCCAGTGGTTAACCATAGGGCCGCCAAAAATATCTGTTTCTTAGCTGTGGTCCGTATAGGCCCGAGAAGTACTCAGTTGCAATTAAGGCTGGGGGATGTGGCCTTTTTTAATATCTCGATATTTTAGGCCATATTGTGATAATTCAATATATATATATACATCTCGATATATATATATATATTGAATTAACACTTGATACATATAATCACAGCAGTATGATAATTCTTTGTTTCTACATTAAAACATTCTTGTTCATACTGCATTAATATACACTCATTTTAAACTTTCATGCAGAGAAGGAAATCACAACTAAGTCAATTGACCAAAACAGGATTTATTAAACTAGGGATGCACCGATTAATCGGTAACCGAATATATTCGGCCGAATATGGCAAAAAAAGCCACATTCGGCCTTCGGTGGAATGAGTTAAATGCAAGGCCGAATAGTGGCGTGTGAAGCAATGACGCAATTTTTTGACGTGGTGACGCAATCAACCAACGTGCAGTGACGCGGTGACGTTGTAACCAGGCGCCTTCGGAAAAATTTCAGCAGTGTGGAGATATTTTTAAGTGTTGGAAAGTGACAAAAGTATTGCAGTTTGCAACGAATGTTCAGCCAAACTGTCTCGAAGAGGTGCCTCGTGGCCGACGTCTTTGAGAGGACGAATAAGTTTGCGACTGACAGTGCCAAAGCAAACGGAATTTCAAAGAAGGTAATGGAGTTTATGGCTTTGGATGATCAACCGTTTAGTGTTGTGGAGGACATTGGCTTTCGGAGACTCATGGAGCACATTGAGCCCCGTTACACGATACCGAGCAAACAGTATTTCTCTGATGTGTGCTCTTTACATTGTGTGTGTGCTGTTTACATTATTAGCCTGGTGTGTAGGCTACCTGTATAAGTGTATGAGGTTACAAGCACACACTTAATTGAGATTTACTTGAGCCTTCTGTTTACATTATTAGTCCATCTACTGTGGCTAAGCAGACTTTTGCCAAAAGGACAATAATTCATTTGTTGTGGGTTTATCCACTTTAATGCACTTTATTTTTTTTTGGAATGCATGTTTTGTTTTAAGGCCTAATATAAATGAAAAACTTTGTGCTTTTTTTGAAAAGCAAAGTCTACTGGAATATTAAAAAAAAATGTCAATATTCAATAAAATTGTACTTTATTTAAAAAATATGTCTAAAAATGTATTGTAGGCTATTTATGCAATATAAAATAAAATTGTGAAAAACTGCATTCATTATTCGGTATTCAGTATTCGGCCTTTGGCCAAATGTTTAAATTTTATTCGGCTTCGGCCACAAATTTTCATTTTGGTGCATCCCTATATTAAACAGTTGTTAGCAGGTGACTTTTCAAATGATGCTAGATATTAGCAGTAATTCTACTTTTGGTAGAAACGCTTGTTGCTACCAAAAGTAGCACTTGACAAATTAAAGTTGTCTATTCGACATATTCCCGCTTGAAGACGAACCACCGCCAGACGATGGACCCCGTGCGGTTTTTCTTGGGAATTAATTATTTCTTCATTTGTTACCAGATTCGCATCTTCTTTCTCTCGTATTACCACTCGCACGGCTCCACTAGCATCACAGCTAAAGTTACCCAGTCTGCTACCTATCTGCCCAGCGAGGGCGTATACGTATGTGACGTATGACGTGGAAGTATGTGACGTATGTAAGAAGGTGCGCTTACACTCTATGAGAAGGAGACACAAGAAGGAGTGGGAAGAGCCTGTAGTGTAATGCCAGCAGCTAAAAACAACTGCGTGAGAACGTTTACTCGAATATCACGATATAGTCATTTTCTATGTCGCGCAGAGACAAACCCGCGATATATCGCGTATATCAACATATCGCCCAGGCCTCGCTGCAATACACTTTTCCACCACTTGCAGCAGTAATAACAATCTGGAGTTCGGAGCTTAAGTCATAGAAGTTTCTTTGGACCAAAAATTATGACTAATGACTTTCATTTACACTTAAATTGTTTAGACAGTGTAATTAACAAATTAATTCATTATTAATTTAGTGTATTTTAAGCACAATAGAATTGTGTGTACATTTAATTTTTCGTCACTGATTTATGAGTCCATTATTTTGCAGTATAGTTGATTTGTAATTATTTTTCGAATCAGCCTGACTTAAGCCTAAGTTTTAAGTTAAATAAATATTTGTGATTAACACATGGTTTCAAATAATTTGACAAGGTGATACAACGTAAGTAGTTTGAATATAATTATTAAATATAATTAACTGAAATGGCCCTAGTGTGTGAATTTGAGTGTGAAAGTTGTCTGTCCATCTTTGTTGGCCCTGCGATGAGGTGGCGACTTGTCCAGGGTATACCCCGCCTACTGCCCCGAAAAGGACAAGCGGTAGAAAATGGATGGATGAAGGGATGGACAATTAATATCAAGAGTAAGATTACTAATTCATTGTTAATATTTGAGAGGTCCCCTGGACTCCTGTTGTGGAAAAGTTGGGCTCAGAGATCCAAGAGCTTAAGAACCCTTGGTCGAACATAAATGCTCTGAATATATGCGGAAAAAATATTCGTAGCTAGATGACGCATGAATGACAAGTTGGGGTGTAACGGTTCGCTTCACAGTTTGGTCCGTACCATATTGCAGTACTGTGAGGGAACAGAATTTAAAACAAAATAAAAAAATCAAATTTATTATGTTCAATGATTTGTAAAATGTAGCATGACAATATTTGCATTATGCTAGCAGGTCATTCTCCAGTAAATGAAATTCTCGGATTCTACGTATAGGTACGGAGTTTCCTGTTCGGTACGGCCGCTCCCCGATTTGATCCAAATACTGTACCAGTATCCTTTTTACCCCTAAAGACTAGTAAACAGACGCAAATTGAAGACTTGAACAAGACCCATTTTCTTTTCGTTTAACGACGGCGCCATGCGAAAAAAGTACAAATAAATTACTAGTAAGAGACCATCATTTTCCGTAATATTGAGAGAAATGCTAACAACTGCAACTGAACACGAGCGGAATATGTTAATAAAATTGCATTATTTCATTGAGCCTCTCAAAATGCTCAAATCCACACAAACTTTAAAGCCTCTTTTGCGTAGCGACCCGCCTTGTCTACACTTGTTTACATACGTGATGACTCCATATGAGGATATTTTTTGCGATGCGGCCCTAATAAGGGGAGCAGGCACAGGAAGGAGGTGGGAGGCCTACGCCTGATATCGGGGGGGACCTTTAAATAGTAAGAAACGAAGCCTTGCCGCGCTCAGCAGTGCTGAGAGCAGCAGAGAAAACCTTCTCTTCTATCATCCCAGAGGAACGACTCGGAGCCTCGCTGGCACGCCACTTTTATTGCCGTGACCTGAGGCCCATTAATCAGGCTGCTGCGGGCCCCTCATCACGGTTCCTCTCTGTCCCAGTGCGCCCCAACCCCCATCCCTCCTTGTCGTCCTCCCACACGCACGCACACACCACCTCCTGACCGAGGCAAGCAGGCCTGCCTCGACAACATCCGCATATGACAGAAATGAAACGCTGTGTGCAGGCGTAGCAAGCGCATGCACATGCACATGCGTCACTCCCGTTTCCTGTCTCTGTAGGTTGTGGTAGTGCGCGCGCGCACACACACACACACACACACACACACACACACACACACACACACACACACCGGAGAAGCTCATCTGGCATTGAAAAAGCAATCTGCGCTCAATGAGACTGAACAAGATAACAAAAAATAAGCCTCTTATAGGAATGTAGACATTTGACGGCATGCGTCCGTGACAGACAAACGCGCGACTTAAGACGACACCTCTACGAGACAGGTTTTTGGGTCCGAGCGACCAAAAAAAAAAGCAATTTCTTACAATACTGGGGGGAAAAAATAATTTCAGTTAGCTTGGCTTAAGGATAAAAGACATAAAGCACATGGGAGCGGGACCTTAAAATCCGAATTGCTTAAAAAAATGCTTTGGAAATCGCACTTTACAAAACAAGACAGCAAATCCTGGGAGATTTAATGCTTTGTAATTAAAAACAAAAAATTGATTGGTAATAAATTCCTGATAGCAAAGAAGCGGCTGTGAAACAACAAGTGGTTAACTTAAGCTTAGGCTGTTAAAATGCTACTTAAAATATCAGATGTACAGTTGCAAAAATGTGAAAAACTTAATATTCATACAGCAATATATATTAATGATATCTATCCATCCATCCATTTTCTACCGCTTGTCCCTTTCGGGGTCGCTGAAGCCTATTTCAGCTGCATGCACACACTAGGGCCAATTTAGTGTTGCCAATTAACCTATCCCCAGGTGCATGTCTTTGGAGGTGGGAGGAAGCCGGAGTACCCGGAGGGAACCCCCGCAGTCACGGGGAGAACATGCAAACTCCATACAGAAAGATCCCGAGCGCAGGATTGAACCCAGGACCTATCATTGATTTTTTTTAATGCAAAGCAGTGCTGTATTGCTACCTTGCGGTGAGCAAGACAATTCAAGAAGTCGACAGTTAAGAAGTTTTTTTGTTTTTTTTTACATTTAAGTGGCAATGAACTTGGTCCACTTTCACTGTAAAAAGTTTCATTAAAAATTCACACTAAACACGATCAGAGTTTGTGGAACCATGTAATAAATGTTCAAAGTTCTGTGGGAAGCCATCAGATCGAAGTTTGGCGCCATACTACGGCCACACCTTACGGCGTAGGAAAAAAAATTTTGACCTTAAAATGGCCAACGGAAACCAAGATGGTGGACTTTATTTTCATATATGGGTACTTGAGACTTTTATGTGTGTCTTTTCATGAAACACGTCCCCAACGATGTTTCTGTCGATACATAATCTTGTGGCTGGGGCTAAATTCTTTCTAATCCAACATTACGCCGGACCTCACGCGCTCGCAAAATTGGTCAGTTTTCATGCACATTAAGGGGCTCAAAAATAAAAAAAACTGACATAAAAATAATGCACAAAGCCATTACAACACAGGCCCTCATTACTTGCTAATAATTGCTTTATTTTCATGGTAACATGTACAGTAATTTGCTGGGAACTTGAATGCTGTTAAATATAGGGGCACTGTGATTTTTACGGATATTTGTTGTAAGGTTAACGTATGTTCCGGACTGTAGGGCGCACCGCATTATAAGGGGCTCTGATGTTAATATATTAGGCGCACCGGCATATAGGGAGCATTAAAGGAGTTTTTTCTCAATTGAAAAATCTTCCTTGTGATCTACATAACATGCAGGTTCTTTGTTCAAAATGTTGCAGAGATTATGTTTTACATATAATTTTCAAGCCACTTTCTGACAGTCGCTTCCGGATGCTCCGTTTTGTGAGCGGTCTTATTTACGTGGCTCACCTTCGGCAGCACCTCCTCCACGTCATCTTTGTTGTAGTGGTGTAGCGTGCAAGGACGGAAGTGGAAGAAGTGTCAAAGACGACTGTTTTAATGACATTCAGACTTTACTTAAATCAACAACGGAGCAGCATCTCCTCATCCGGGAACAACAACACAGGAAATGTGTCCCGTGAAAAACAATCCGACCGGAACTCTAATAACTAAAGTTCCTTGGGTGAATTATGTAAACTCACTACACTGGTATGTTTTGGCGCTTTTGTGACAAGTTTACTGACAGATAAATAAAAACTTTACACTACTTTATATTAGAAAATGCAACAACAGAGGATAAATGTCACAGAAGAAGATAGAGGAAAAAAAAGAAGCTCATCGACTCGTGAATACAGATCCCAAATTCAGATCAGCAGGTACCAGAAGGTAAGAAAAGTTGCTTTTGCATAATATTGCTAAACAAAATGCCAGATAATATGTCTTACCTCATACACACCATAATAATACTCCTACGTTTAATGTGCCAACAGTCCTTCAAGCGGTGCGGCTTCATAGCTTACCAAAGTCGTAATAAAACATTTTTGATAGATTTTTGAGCAATTTTAAATGTTCCATATTTTCAATGGAACATTTAAAATGTTGGTGTTGTTTACTTGAGCCATATTGCAATTCTAGTGCTGTCTCCACTTATCCTTTATGTTTGACTGCCATCAACTGGTCACAATTATCGTTACACTATGTACTAAATAAAATAGCTGAGGTCATAGGTGAGTAAGCTCAACCAGACTTATTCCTTACATTAGGTGCACCGGGTTATAAGGCGCACTGTCAAGTTTTAAGAAAAAAAAGATTTTAAGAGCGCCTTATAGTTCGTAAAATACGGTAAGTAATAAATGGAAATTGATAGTTTGAAAACATTTGGTTTTACTCAATGAATCTTCGTACATTTACTTAAAGAAGCATCTTAAACCTATAATTGAACTATGGAGATTATTCTATTGTAGCCCAAGTATCGAAATGCGTATTGTGAAGTAACCATAATACCCAGCCCCATACAGTTGAGTTTTATGAAATAGATTATATCTACTACAAATGGCTTCACGATCTCAACAAATTAGAGATGAAAAGGTCCCTACTCCACTGTCCTGTTTCTGCGGCGCTAGTCCCTCTTGATTGAATGAGCAGCCAGATAGTCAAAAATAACACGTCTAATAGGGTGACGCATTTTGTCTAATTAAGCACCAAGTGTTGCCTTTATTAACTGCCTGGCAAATGCAGGTGCGTTGACTTTGACACCAAAAGGACAGCTCAGGGTTGGAAGGGTCAAACATTGGACGTCCCCGCCAGTGTTTACATTGCCGACTACGGCGACAAAATGTTAGCAGGTTTCACACGCAGGGAGTGTTGATATTGTCATGAAAGTCATTAACAACAACACTTGCTGCAGACTAAGTGTGACTACACCCCCTGATTACGACATATATACACGCACACACTTCGAACCCCTCCCACACGTGCTCGCGATGGTTTTTCTTCCCCTGATCTCTCATTGCAGCCTCATTGCGTGCACAAATTGTGCACAGTAGGATGAAGCGTCGCTCCATTATCCATCGTCATTATGGGCCAAACCAACAGCTCAGGAAAGTGGGCGCATCATACTTTGCTAACATTACAATAATTAGCCGGCATTTATAGCACGATAAGCGCGCATCAGCCACGATGACAGTATCTACAAGATAAATTGTGTTTTAAATATGTCGGTAAGTAAGACTCCTTTTATTTTCATATACACGCATACATTATAGTTACTCATTGTATTGTTGCTAGCATAACTAACATATCATTATCACCCCCTGCTGGACTGGAGTGGAACATATTCTACCCGCCTGCTAAGGTAGTAAACACGTGTGTTTTTCTTAACAGCATGAAGCCAACCAGAAACTCATTTTGGCTAACTGGCTTGGAATATAAATATGAAAATAAATATTGTTTCACTCTGCCGAGGTGGGGATCAAAGCTGCATTGAAGACAACAATGATAAAAAGTTGTGGCGGCTACCTCTCTATGCTGCTGAGTAGTGCATCAAGTACAGCGAGCTAACACGCAGCATCAATCGCTATGGATAGCTGGGCAGCATCGCAGAGAAAGCGAGGGTCTTGTAAAGATGATCGCTGACATTGTGAAAGCTTAGCATGAAGGAAGGATGACAGCCATGATTTCGCGGGTCACTTTTTAACATCCATATTACGAACGTACGTACTTTACGTTGTTACGTCCTAAAAGTTGTAAGTGGGTGGGATATAATGCTTAAAATACATTGAAAAGTTAGCACCTTCTCACCATCTGCATAAAGGTTGCAAACAGCCCCTTAAACTTAATGTACATCCTAAAAATCTGATTTCAGTCAGACTAGTGCCGTGAAATATTACAATATGCATTGTAGTACGACATAAAAATGTCCGTCATACAAGAGCTTATTGTTCATATTGTAATTTTCGGCTTTGGCTAATGTAACTGTAGCAACAATACTACTTTATGGTACCATTTTTACATCACTTGAAAGAACTTTAGCCTGGAGCTCAAAAACGTTAAAAAGACAGAGACTACAATGGAAGCTAAACCAACAAAACCCGAAGAGGAATTGGTGCCAAAAAGGGAGAAGAGACTTTGGAACTCTTGTTTGAATTAAAAGAAGTCAAGACACAAACCGGACAACGATAGGCTAATATGCAAAATATGCCGAACAGTCGTTAGCAAGTTGCACAAGTCTATTTTTTCCTATTACTTAAAAACAATTGAATAAAAGTACAGACAGTGTTAAAATGCAAGAAAATATTAACGTTAGTGATGAAAAGAAAACCATAAACGAGCCTAACAGCGAAATAGTTGTCTAAGGCTACGATCACACTGTGGGCTAGGAAGTCCAATGCAGATTTTTTGGTGAAATCCTATCTTTTTATGTAGTAGTTCACATTATAAAAAAAATCTGTATCTAATGCGAATGCAATCTGACCCACTTACAGACATTTAGTGCAATCAAAGTCAACATTGTTTTTTTAAATGATTGCGTGTAGAGGATTAAGAAGGAAGATGGCAAGTATTTTGGCTCTCGCAGTTTGGGGGACATGAGCTTCGACGTCTTCTCCGAAGAGCATGTGAGCGAGTAGTCGGAGACTGAAGCGGTTCCTAAAATTTAATTTCAGCCGCTTTTCTGCCCATTTCTCAAGTATTTATTTTGCAACCGTCTATTTAGGTGAAAAATGATTCTTATCGATGACGTAATATCAGATACATTTATATCCACATACAAAAGAGGCCTTAGAGCCGATTTTAAAAAATTCAGAATTGCACGGTTCAAATTGACATGGAAAAACCAAATAAAGGTCCCACGTCTAGGAAAAAAAAATCTGAACTAACCTGCAGTGTGAACCAGGCCTGTGTATGACAAGCAATCCCGCATAGATAGACAAATAACACCAATTCATATGCAGGCATGATTAATAATCACTGTCAAAATAAAATAAAAAAAAAGCAAAATAGTGTCCCCAAAAGTGATGAGTGTTGATAAATCACATTGTACAATATATATTTTCTCCTCCCAGTATTTTGATGATCAGCATATATGTTGAATATTAATTATTATTATTGTGTTTATATGTACACAGATATACATATATCAACATTAGGAATGTCACGGTATGAACATTACTTATCATGATTATTGTGACCAAAATTATCACGGCTATTATTATCGCAGTAATTTTAAATGTGCTCCAAATT
>NC_084629.1:31674331-31794331 GCF_033978795.1 Nerophis ophidion | reverse complement strand
TAGCTATCTCTGACTGGAAGTGTAACCACTATAGCTTATTAACGCTCTGCAATGTAGGGGTGCAGAAAAAAAAGATTCATATTTGAATCGTAATTCTTATTCACCTCGATTCTAAATTGATTCATATTTTTCAAACAAATCTGTATAACAGCGATATTTTACCAATTTTTGTTTTTATAAGAATCCGTTTTTAAAAATAAGTTTTTAGGCCATATACATGCAACAAGAATTAGATTTTCTAACCTGTAGCCTGATTTTAAAAAAATTCATTAAAATTATACCAAATAATACATTGCGAGAATCGGTTTGAATCGACAATCGTGTTGAATCGAGAATCGAATCTGAATCAAATAGTCACCCTAGGAATTGGAATCGGATCAAATAGTTACGTGCCTAAAGAATCACAGCCTTACTGCAATGGTTGCTTTTGTTTGCTGCTGAGAAAAGTTTTGCATTCAGATGAGAAACTCTAACAAAATGATGCTGTGATTTTGAATACCAGGACAGTAGTTGGCTTATAACATGAAAAACCAAACCAGTGACTCCAAAATGCAGACAAAAACTGCAGTCGTCTGGCGTAAACGACCGCTATGAGTCTTTTGTATAGCATTTTATTGGCCTCATGTGCATGTGTGCTTGTTTAGGTCAAGCAACTACGTGTACAAATGTGCACCAATGGATTATAAAAGTAGTATTTTGGGGGAAAAAAATCTATGATGAACTGAACTCGTGGGCCTCCCGTTTTATAGCCCAGAAGATGAGAGAGAGAGGACCTAAAATGGAACAAAGAGGAACACTCGTAATATTACTAAAAAAGTGAAACAAATGACAAATGACTGCATCTGAAGTAAACAAGCTATACAGAAACACTGGTTACATAAATCACATGACAAAAAAGGGGAGGACTTAAAGCGGTGCCCTGAGGAATGCCCTAGTTATGCAAATCACAGGTTTAGACCCTAGTATATGCTAGCATGGATAACAACTTCAAAAACTATCTGCAAATTTACAAACCCCGTTTCCATATGGGTTGGGAAATTGTGTTAGATGTAAATATAAACGGAATAGAATGATTTGCAAATCTTTTTCAACCCATATTCAGTTGAATGCACTTCAAATACAAGCTATTTGAGGTTCAAACTCATAAACTTAATTATTTTTTTGCAAATAATAATTATCTTAGAATTTCATGGCTGCAACACTTGCCAAAGTAGTTGGGAAAGGGCATGTTCACCACTGTGTTGCATCACATTTTCTATTAACAACACTCAATAAACATTTGGGAACTGAGGAAACTAATTGTTGAAGCTTTGAAAGTTGAATTCTTTCCCATTCTTGTTTTATGTAGAGCTTTAGTCCTTCAACAGTCCGGGGTCTCCGCTATCATATTTAACGCTTCTCAATGCGCCACACTTTTTTGATGGGAGACATGTCTGGACTGCAGGCGGGCCAGGAAAGTACCCGCACTCTTTTACTATGAAGCCACGCTGTTGTAACACATGGCTTGGCATTGTTTCTCTGAAATAAGAGGGGATGTCCATGATAATATTGCTTGGATGACAACATATGTTGTTCCAAAACCTGTATGGACCATTCAACATTAATGGTGCCTTCACAGATGTGTAAGTTACCCATGCATTGGGCACTAAGAGAAAAAGCGCAATACAAATATATCTCACTTCACTTCACCTCACTAATACACCCCCATACCATCACAGATGCTGGCTTTTGAACTTTGCGCCTATAACAATCCGGATGGTTATTTTCCTCTTTGTTCTGGAGGACACCACGTCCACAGTTTCCAAATATAATTTGAAATGTGGACTCGTCGGACCACAGAACACTTTACCACTTTGCAGCAGTCCATCTCAGATGAGCTCGGGCCCAGCGAAGCTGGCGGCGTTCCTGGGTGTTGTTGATAAATGGCTTTCGCTTTGCATAGAGTTTTAACTTGCACTTATAGATGTAGCGACCAACTGTAGTCACTGACAGTGGTTTTATGAAGTGTTCCTGAGCCCATGTGGTGATATCCTTCACACACTGGTGTCGGTTTTAATGCAGTACCGCCTGAGGGATCAAAGGTCCGTAATATCATCGCTTACGTGCAGTGATTTCTCCAGATTCTCTGAAACTTTTGATGATTTTACAGACCGAGATGGTAAAATCCCTAAATTCCTTGCAACAGCTCGTTGAGAAATGTTGTTCTAAAACTGTTCGAAAATTAGCTTACAAATTGGTGACACTTGCCCTATCCTTGTTTGTGAATTACTTAGCATTTCATGGAAGCGGCTTATATACCCAATCATGGCACCCACCTGTTCCCAATTAGCCTGCACACCTGTGGGATGTTCCAAATAAGTGTTTGATGAGCATTCCTCAACTTTATCAGTATTAATTGCCCCCTTTCCCAACTTCTTTGTCAGGCGTTGCTGACATCAAATTCTAAAGTTAATGATCATTTGCAAAAAAAAAAAAAAAATGTTTATCAGTTTTAACTTAAAATATGTTGTCTTTGTAGCATATTCAATTGAATATGGGTTGAAAATGATTTGTAAATCATTGTATTCCGTTTATATTTACATCTAACACAATTTCCCAACTCATATGGAAACGGGGTTTGTAATATTAATAATAATATATGTTATTCTATTGCACTTCACATTTGTACAACACATCTCAAAGTGCTACAGAGTAATGTGTTTACATTGGTCCAAGTTCTTCTATACTAGGGGTGTCCACAATATGGCCTGCAGGCCGAGTCCATAAAGCAATTTGGCCAGGCACAATGTTTTCATATCATGTACTAAATAACAAGCGATCTGACAGCTGCCATTTGGTTGCCGTCTAGTGGCCAATGAAAGTACATCATGTCAGTTATCATTAATTGAACATCCCTGTGTTCTCACATACAGCATTTACTAGTATGACCCACTCCAAACAATCTTCCCAATATGGTGCAGAAAAAAACTTGGACCAGCACCAAAATTCAGCAAACATGGTCACACATAACACAACCTGCTTACTGAACTTTGTAGATATCTTTTACAAGGGATGATGGGAAATATGCAAAACACTCTTCACACATAGATTAAAAAAACTTTAAGGAGGCTTTCACATAAGTAAAAAAGGTAGGAATCAAATTATAATATTTATTAATTAAATATCCATTATATTATTATAATATATGTACTAGGAGGGGTGTCCAAACGGTTTGACTGGGGGAGTCGCATTGGGCTGAGAGCAAACTATATATATATATATATATATATATATATATATATATATATATATATATATATATATATATACACACACACACATATATATATACACACACACATTATATATACATACACATATATACATACACACATATATATATATATATATATATACACACACACACACACACACACACACATACACATTTTATATATATATATATACGTACATACATATATAGATACATATACACATATATACGTACGTACATACATACATATATAAAGTGGGGCAAAAAAGTATTTAGTCAGCCACCGATTGTGCAAGTTCTCCCACTTAAAATGATGACAGAGGTCTGTAATTTTCATCATAGGTACACTTGAACTGTGAGAGACAGAATGTGAAAAAAAAATCCAGGAATTCACATTGAATAAATTTTAAATAATTTATTTGTAAATTATGGTGGAAAATAAGTATTTGGTCAACCATTTAAAGCTCTCACTGATGGAAAGAGGTTTTGGCTCAAAATCTCATGATACATGGCCCCATTCATTCTTTCCTTAACACGGATCAATCGTGCTGTCCCCTTAGCAGAAAAACAGCCCCAAAGCACGATGTTTCCACCCCCATGCTTCACAGTAGGTGTGGTGTTCTTGGGATGCAACTCAGTATTCTTCTTCCTCCAAACACGACGAGTTGAGTTTATACCAAAAAGTTCTATTTTGGTTTCATCTGACCACATGACATACTCCCAATCCTTTGCTGTATCATCCATGTGCTCTCTGGCAAACTTCAGACGGGCCTGGACATGTACTGGCTTAGCAAGGGGACACATCTGGCACTGCAGGATTTGATTCGGCGTAGTGTGTTACTGATGGTAACCTTTGTTACTTTGGTACCAGCTCTCTGCAGGACATTCACTAGGTCCCCCCGTGTGGTTCTGGGATTTTTGCTCACCGTTCTCATGATCATTTTGACCCCACGGCTAGAGATCTTGTGTGGAGCCCCAGATCGAGGGAGATTATCAGTGGTCTTTTATGTCTTCCATTTTCTGATAATTGCTCCCACAGTTGATTTTTTCACACCAAGCTGCTTGCCTATTGTAGATTCACTTTTCCCAGTCTGGTGCAGGTCTACAATTATTTTCCTGGTGTCATTCGACACCAGGAATAGTGGAGTTGGGAGTCTGACTGTTTGAGGCTGTGGACAGGTGTCTCTTATAGATAACGAGTTCAAACAAGTGCCATTAATACAGGTAACGAGTGGAGGACAGAAGAGCTTCTTAAAGAAGAAGTTACAGGTCTGTGAGAGCCAGAGATCTTCCTTGTTTGAAGTGACCATTTGTTTTTATTGGTTTTATATTTATTTATTTTTTGTTTTTATTCAGTCATTGGTGGAGCATAATATATATATATATATATATTTTTTTTTAATTTTATTTATTGTTTTATTTTTTATTTTTTACAATTGTTTTAAACATGGCTGTGCAGCACTTTGGAAACGTTATTGTTGTTTAAATGTGCTATATAAATAAAGTGGATTGGATTGGATTGACCAATTACTTATTTTCCACCGTAATTTAAGAATAAATTATTTAAAATTCCTACAATGTGAATTCCTGGATTTATTTTCACATTCCGTCTCTCATAGTTGAAGTGTAGCTATGATGAAAATTACAGACCTCTATCATCATTTTAAGTAGGAGAACTTGCACAATCTGTGGCTGACTAAATACTTTTTGCCCCACTGTATATACATATACAGTATATATACATATATACATACATATATACACATATATATACATATACACATATGTTTACATATATATATACATATACACATACATAAATACATATGTACACATACATATACATACATATGTACACATACATATACATACATATGTACATATATAAACATACATATACATATATACTTAAATACATATAAATACATATATACATAAATGTGTGTGTATATATATACACACACACATTCACATATATAAACACACACACACACACACACACATTTATGTATGTATGTGTGTATATATATACATACACCACACACACACACATACATATATATATATATATATATATATATATATATATATATATATATGCACACATATATACACACACATTTATACATATACATATACATACATACATACATACAGTATATACAAATACATAGTGTATATATATATATACATATATATACACATACATACAGTATATACATATAGTATATAAAAATACATACTGTACATACTGTATATACATATACATATGATGCTTTCAGCCCCCAGTCAAAACGTTTGGTCACCACTGCTCCATAAAATAATTTTCTGCAAAAATGTTTGTCTCAAGTTTTGAACTGAACTCGGGGGCTGTAGGTAAGATGTCATTGCTGGGCCGGATTTGGCCCCCCGGCCGAGTTGAATAATCCTGGAGTACAACCTTTGAAAAATGTTTGTGTTTTCTGACTCCAAAATGCACACCAAAGTGCATTAACGATCGCTAAGAGTCTTTTATAGCACTTTATTGGCATCCTGTGCACGTGTGCTTGTTTAGGTCAAGATCCTGTTTGCTTGTACAAACGTGCACCAAAGTGTTATCAAAGTAGGGTTGGGTATCGAGTATCGAGTGGAACCGGAACTAACTTTCCGATTCTCCCGGAATCGTTTAAAAGTTAAAATTTCGATTCTTAGTTTCGATACCCAGTCCGCCGACCGGAAAAAAAAAATAAGTTTGCCGACCGGTAGAAGAAGCCACTGAGCCCCAACGAAGAAGCGCCCACCGCCGGAAGTGTTAGCATAGCCTATGTAGCCGAGCGAGTCAGCCAAGCATGGATAGCGGGCGTCGGCGGTCGAAAGTGTGGCTTTATTTTACTAAAAAATATATACATATCGGCGAAATGTAACACGTGCGACAGGACTGTTTCGTGCTTAGGAGGGTGCACGTCGAACATGATGCAGCACCGCAGAGTTCATGGGAGTACAAATAAATGCGTGTCCCGTCTTCCCGACCGTCCTCATCTGCCTCTTCCTCTGGCTCCGGCTCCGACGCCCAGCCTGGCACCTCGGTGACTGCACTACAGTCCGAATCCGGTAAGTAAAACAATATATATGCAATAAATAATGTGTTTTGCGCCAACGTTGAGGCAGCTAACAAATTAGCCTGCATATTTTTTCATACACAATTTACAACCTGCTAGCCAGGCTCCGCGATGTGCTCAGCGTACTCCGTTCACCGTAGCGGCAATGGGGAAGATGTCGGTGCCACAGATGGAAGAGTGTCACAAAAAGGTCACTGCACACATAGTCAAAAGACTGCATCCCTTTTCAGAGGTGGAATCTACAACATATAGGTTAGTTAAGCAATAACGTTAGAGCTAAGCTGATTGATACTGGGCTAAACAGTAACAGCAACATTACATGTTTGTTTATGTTTGCAAGGATATGGTGAAAACTCTCAACCCAAAAGAAATACCACCTTTTAGGGACTACCAGGTTCAAGAAGAATCGGAATCTAGAATCGTCAGGAATCGGAATCGAAACAAAGAATCGGAATCGTTCGAATTCAAACGATACCCAATCCTATATGAAAGTAGAATTTTTCGGGACAAAAATCTACAGTATGTTGAACTAAAGTGAGCAGTGCTACGGCAGGAGGCTAATAATATTTAGTCGGTGGGAGCTTTGCATGCAGCCCAAGTCAGGTGGAAATGTTCACCAAGGCGATACACACTCCTGCTGTGTGCAGACTGCGGGCTCCCGGCCAACACTCCGCCGCCGTGCGCATGCAGGATTACGTCAGAAATATGGATGCCCGAGGCGCTTGCTGCTAAATTTAAAAACTAGGCCCCACCAAGACACGACTTAAGAGGGAAATCGAGGCACGCCGGCTGCTGACGCCGCCGAATCGATTGCACGACTGGCCAGAGCAAGGTCACTTAAGACTAACGCGCCTGATTATGGTCCGTGAACTCGTAAAAAAAAATAAAAAAATAAAAGCCTGCGCAGAGACGAGAGAAAATGTCCTCGGGCGGACCACATAGAACACGTGCCTTCATGTGAGAGGCCCGTCTGGCTCTCAGGGGGGCCGAGCGACACCAGCGGAGGAGGAGGGAGGCGGCCGTCACATCTCTGCGGGGAAGAAGTGCTCCGCGTGGAAACAAAAAGCTTTGTGGAGCGAGGCGAGAAAAGAGCGACAGAGAGAGGCGGGGGAAGAGGGAGGGCGGCCGCTCTCCCATTTCATGGCGAGGTCCCGGGAGGCCGGCACGGAGCATAGCTTCAATCAAAGCGTGACGTCTCCTCTGGGAGCTGCGCGGCGGCGGCGCCTGGAAAACCGATCTCTTTCCGCCTAGGCTTTTGTTCACACGCCGGCCGCCTCGGCAGCGCCGATCCTGTTGTCCTCCGTCCAGGCGTGACAGCGGAAAGACAGACCGCGCGTCTCCGACGAGAGACATGAAACACTACACCGTCCTTTTTCAGGATTTTAACACCCCTCCCCCCGCTCATGCCTTCTTTGCACTGCGGTGCCAAAGCAGCGCTTTTATTGATGTGCTCAATCAGAGGAAGCTATTCCGTGCGTAGCCCCTATTGATTCCAGATTAGAAAAGCGGACAAACAGAAGGTTAATTGCTTTAAAATGGGGGGTGGGCACGGTTGTCACTAAACGGTGGCGCGTCGACACAACCACCGCCCGCGTGTCACCCGGCTATAAAAAGACACAATACGAGCTATTGTTTGATAAAAGTAGAGCATCAAAATACAAACACAGCCACACATAGACTTCCTTTCTTTCAGCTGACTGAAAATATGCTCATTTGAATTAATGTGGAAAGATAAGGCTCAGACGCGTGATTGCATTTTTATAATTAATAGAAGTCAGTTGTGCTAATTGAATTAGGACATAATAAAACTACTTTAGCTGCGAGGAGGAGGAGGCGGGCGTGAAACACCTGGAAGAAGCACACTTTGAGGCGGAGCAGCCGTGACGTCAGTTGTGGAAATCACGTGACATGAAAAGAAGTCCCCCCCTCCCCCAACCCTCGTTCCAACACCTGGAAAACACATCACCCGCCACACCAGCCGCTCAGTGGAAAATGACAAGTCGCACTATAAATAACCAGCGAGCAAAATGCCAAGTATTTTTCGTTGTTTTTGTTTTTTTTACGCATCGAATCGACACTCCGGGTACGGTCCAACAAGTGAATAAAAAAACATTACCGGCCAAGCTCGGTTTCAAGAGTTTGTCGGGTTATTGGAGAAAACGAGACGTGGATGACATTTGACAGCAGATTATTTTGGTAGCTGCAGATGACCTGCACTTGGATGTATTTTGGCTAGCAACTCTCCGCCAGGCCAAACCAAGGACGCCGAGCAAGATGGCAGCCTGCGTTTGAGTCAGGGGTTGGAGGGAGACTATATATGCAAAAATAAACAGCACCGGGCGGGCTAGACTGCCGTAGATCAGTTTACGTTAACCTTGCCAAACTACACCCGCGGTTAACCTTTTACCGCGGGAGCTAACATACTTGTTAACTTGAGTGGCGGCTCAAAAGGGACCCTGCATGGCTCATTAAAAATGAAAACAACTGCTTTATATCTCCAATCCAAAAAAACGTGGTAATGCAATATCATGGTAATAAACAGGTAAATAAAAAGTGTAACGTAATACCAAATTATATGTAGAACAGATTGATTAGCAAACAATTTCTATGCTTCATGATAAAGTCACAATGCAACCATATGTCAAGCTATAGAATCAGTTTTTAAATGCACGCATCAAGTGCAATAATTTGTTGATCACTTTCTGAGGTCATTTGAATAGACGGTTAATAATTTGTGCTTGCTAAAAAGTTACAATCAACACTTTCCTAGTTTGACTCGTTAAGGGAAATTGCTTAAAGGGGAGGTCTTGCAAAACCATCTTTTGTAACCTATTGATACCTGTTTTTGTGTATTTGAGATCTGCAAAATTCCCGAAAATTTGTAATTAAACCATAAAGGCATGGCGGAGATGTTCATAAAACAATCTTGCCTTCCTTCATAGTATCTTACGAGCTGTTTGAAATTTGCCAAATTTGTGACGTTTGATCAATTGGTGATGTCAGCGGATGTCTGCTGGCCTTATGACACAACAGCAATTTCTTTGAGCTAAGTCCGTTTGCCGGCTTTATGGACCAAAGAAATCCTAACTTATGTATATTTTTTCTGCTGATGAAATTCCACTTTTTTTTTCCAAGTACCACCATAATGACCAATATTAAAATAAAGTAGCATAGTAGGTCTAAGTATTCATTAAAAACAAAACAGAGCTTTTATCTAACAAGTATATTTAATGTTTTTGATCAATGTAACATTACACACAGTCAAAGAGTAAGACTGTATTTCAATAATGAATCAAATGTTCGGCATACCACAAGATAAATCTAGCATACCCCAGTGCGCGTACCAGTTTGAGAATTACTGATATGTTGGATTATGTAATAAAAACCTCAAGCTAGCGTTAACTACTTTGTCCTGTAAAAGTACAGTTTTTTCACAACGCAAGCCATATGTCAAGCAAGTTGGGATGTAACTGATATGGACATTTCATATCAGCTATTGTAACCAAAATGATCACGTATTGTTGAATGTGCTCAAAAACTAGTTATACACACTGAAATGTTTATTTTACAACAAATACATGTACACAATTTACTTTCTTGGCAGGAGAAACAATAAATATTGTTCTTGTTTCTTAAGAACTGTAAGATCTTTGAGTGTCCTTCCGTTTTAATTTGTGAATTTAAAGAGTTACTGATACAGGCAAAAGTGTGTAGTGAGCTTCACTTCCGGTTTATGCAACGTCACACAAGTTCACTAGAGCTTGCACTCACGCGTCTGGGTTCAATGTACACAACTGAATAGCTCATAGTTGCTCAGTCGTTTCTTAAAGGGCGTTCACACATCGCTGGGTTAGATGGCGGCTTATAGCCTTTCTCAAACTACCGTGAACTGTGTCTCAACAATGACAAAAAAGCTTTTTTAACAGGTCTTGAACACAGCTCCAATGCAGACTGTCACGGTAGTAGCAAGGATCTTTTGTAACGCCCTGATGAGCCCGTGATCCTTCGTCGTTACCGTGTTCACGTTTTGAAGGTCCGGGAGAAAAATGTGACCGGCAGATTATCGCGGCGTTAACATGGTATTATCACGGATTTTGCGGTGCAGATACGAAGGCTGACGTTCTTTGCACAGCGAAAGGCGTTTTGAACATGGCCCAATTTCTAACAGCCACAAACACGTGAACATGTTTAAATTTTTTGTCGCGTCCCAATGGTTCTCAGAGTGACAGATGACTTGGTTTAGTGTTTGGCGCTAACTTGTCTTTGGCAGAGGAGCACGGCGAATTGCCGGACCACCATTTAAACTGGCAGCGTGTGAACACCCTATTAATGGTGAAAGATGTTAATGTCTCGTGTTTGCATTTAAACTACCTAGCAAACCTTAGCGTTTGCTTGCTTCTCCAGTAAATTAACAGAGTAGAAATGTAACGATACAAAATTTTATATCACAGTTATCGTGACCAGAATTATTACGATTATCATCATATAATTATCATATTGTTGAAAGTGCTTAAAAAGTACTAATACACACAAGGAAATATTTTTTTCCAAGAACCAAAACAAAGCCCGATATTTTTGCATGTTTTGTTATTTCTGGTGGACGTTGTGGCATCCGAATCTGAACACATCGTAAAAATCCCTCAGTGTCATATTCTTCCGAGTCTATATTGTTCACTCTGTTTTAAGAGCTCAGCTTGTAGGTTAACTTTGCGCAATTGAATAGCTTAGTTTCTCATTCAGAAATGTGTTTATAAACGGGTGAAACTCAAACGAATTATATTGTACAAAAGTTCATTCATTTCAGAAATTCAACTTAAAATGTGAAACTAATATGTAATATAAACTCATTATATACAAAGTGAAATATGGCAAACTTTTATTTGTTATGGTCTTAATGATCATGGATTACATGTTTTGAAAACCCAACATTTATTAACATTTTCAATTCAAGAATTTCATAAGCTGTAAGCCATAATCAACAACATAATTCAAAGGAAGTCTGAAAATATCTTGAATTGCATGTTATGAGTTTGCCATATATCAGTTGCAACTTGTGAATCTAACTGCTGGTATTTACCTTTGCACAATATTCTAAATTTTTGAGTTTCACTTGTTAGTTTAGACGAGGGTATGTTGTTTGTTATTGGGAAAATAAATTAATATATCTTGTTTTCATGTTAGCATTGAAGCTTGCTAGCTAGCGCCAGTCAGCCCATGAGTTTATCAAAATAAGAAAATCTCATTTCAGTGGGCTTTTAATGTAAAGAAAATTCTAAAATCACAACACTTAATAACGTCTTAAAATTAAGGTGGTAAAACAAAAAAAAGGTAAGAAAGCGCTTTAAGTGTAACAAAATCGTGCAAAGTGTGAAATATAAACAGAGAAACCTGAAAATAACTTTTTGCATGTTTACTGCCAGGAAGTTAACAGTGTACTGTAACATTACATTTGATCTGTTATTGAAATATAAGTATAAATATAAAATTATTTTATCTGGATTATTATTTTAAAGTATAGTAAATTTGTTATATATTATATTTACACAGTCCTTTTCCTACCTAGGGTTTCCATACATCGGAATAGGGAACGGACGCGGGACAAAAAGAAAAGAATAGCTCGCAGAGGACTCCGGAAAAAATCCCCAAAACTGCCAAACTGTCCAGGTGACTTTTACTCTTTTATCGACAGTTTCCTTTGCGGCACTCATCCTAACTTTCTCTTCTCTCTCCATGCAGAGAATCAACAGAGAGACAGCAAGATGGCGCAACCAGACGAGGAGTCGATACTGTTACGCGATTGGCTGTTTAGCTTGTCCCTCCCATCAGTTCCCGCGTTCAAGCAACAAACCATGCTTCATTTTTTCCAGTTTCTTCCGTCCCATAAAAATAAATTAATTAATCGCACATATTGGGACGGTGTGGCGCAGTGGTAGAGTCCGTGCGCAACCCGAAGGTCCCTGGTTCAATCCCCACCTAGTACCAACCTCGTCACGTCCGTTGTGTCCTGAGCAAGACACTTCACCCTTGCTCCTGATGGGTGCTGGTTAGCGCCTTGCATGGCAGCTCCCTCCATCAGTGTGTGAATGTGTGTGTGAATGGGTAAATGTGGAAGTAGTGTCAAAGCGCTTTGATTACCTTGAAGGTAGAAAAGCGCTATACAAGTACAACCCATTTATCATTTATTTATTTATATTTTTTTATTGTAATCGCGATATATATATACCGTATTTTTCGGACTAAAAGTTGCAGTTTTTTTTCATAGTTTGGCTGGGGGTGCGACATATACTCCGGAGCGACTTATGTGGGAAATTATTAACACATTACCGTAAAATATCAAATATTATTATTTATCTAATTTGTGGAAGAGATGAAGAAAACGTCAGCAATCATCACACACACGTCAGCAATCGTCACATACACGTCAACCAATAAGAATTCGGCGGGGGAGGGTCATGGAATGCTAACTGCTATATGCTACTGCCGTACAAAAATTGATTATTTCATCGTTGGCGGTAACTTATAAAAACTGAGAAGGTGTGAACAAAAATGGCACCGAAAAGGAAATCATGTACTGCAGATTACAAGCTGGATGTAGTGAAATATGCAGCAGAAGACGACAAGAGGAAGCTGCGCATACCTCAAATGAATTTCCCCCAAAAATGCGACTTATACTCCAGTGCGACGTATATATGTTTTTTTCCTTCTTTATTATGCATTTTCGGCCGGTGCGACGTATAATCCGGAGCGATTTATAATCCGAAAAATACGGTAAAGTGTCAACTTTTTTAATGCACGTGTCACGTCCAATAATTTGCCGATCTCTTTGTCCTGTCACGAAGATATCAGGCAAATAAATCATGCTTGTTTCCATATTTACTTCCCCGGGTTGACTTGTGAAACAAACAAAAAAAAACTAATCAAATTCAAGTTAATGACAAACAACCCTGAAGGTTTTGTAGGTCTCCTGCGTGCAAAAAAAAAACGGGCTGGCTTTGCGTAGACCCGCTGTTTACGATCTCCCCGCTGACGTCGAGGTTTGCTTTAAGCACATTTAACCTTTTATTCATGTGTCAAAGCCCCCTGACGCCTGCGCCTCCAACCCCTCCCCTCCCTCCCCGCCATCCATCACTTAATCCTCCCCCCTCATAAAAAGGAAAGGTCCCAACACGAGGCCCCTGGCGCTCCCAAAGCTGCCCCGCGAAGCAGCAGACGCGTGCATTTACAACTCTCTACGGCCCTGCGTAGATTGGATGCTAGCGTCGTAGGGGGTAGTAAGTGAAGGGGAAGGGGGGGGGGGGGGGGGGCTTGCACCCTTATAGCCGCCTCCCTCACTAAGCTCGTTAATGAGCTGGAGCCAGCCAATACGAGGCGCATCGATCGTCCTAAGAGAGCGTCCCCCTAATTAGTGCCCGAGTGGCTCCAGGACAGAAGGCGCTGGGCGGCACGGGACAAGAAATGGGGCCCGGGGAATCCATCCATTTCGGAGCAACACTTTTGTTTTATTTCTCTTGGAAAGTCCAAACTAAACATCCCATTAGGAGGGGAGACGCTGCTAATTAAGTGATTGGGACATAAATGTACTTTTTAAAATTTATTTGGGGGGGGGGGGGGAATCAAAGAACACACCTGCCAGACCCCGGGCCGTGCGTGTTGTCGTGAACGCGCGCGCGTTCGGGCGATCAACGTCCACACTTGTCCAAACAAGAAACACACGCGCTCGGAGCGTCGCGGCCACGCGCGCATACTTCGCGGGGATGCCCTCCGACTGAACCGCGTCTCGGCTGCTTGTTTGGCTCCGGGGCGAGGCGCCTCGCTCGGCCGGCCGGAGCTCCGTGTGCGCGACACCCTCCACTCCCCACCCCCCCCTCACCCACTCAATGACGACACTCGGGTCGCAAGAGTGTGAAAACACTGAATTTATTCACCGTGGAGGAAGGAGGGAGGACGCCGACATCTTTTCGCGAGCCCGCTCTCGCTCACTCTCGTCCGGGGATCCGGTTGACAGGACACCCCCTGGGGGAGCGGAAGAGGCCAAGCTCACGGTCAGACCGGACCCAGCCTGCCTGTGTGTGTGTTATTTATCGTGCCATTGCCCCGCCGAAAACACACAAAGACCACCCTATGTGCTATTCTTAGAAGTGGCCCAGGGTACATGCGTGCGTGCGTGCGCGTACCACCAACAAAAAAAAACATTTCTTGCGCTTTAGAAAAGGTTTGGACGGTTTTAAGCAACACAACCATGTGGGACGTTTGGCAACAACAATAACACAACAACACGAGAATATTTGAAGTATTTTGCCTCACCTGGATAATTCGGAGTCACTTCCAGCCAACTTGCGCCGTTTTTTGTCCTCTTTTATCAAGTTTTAAACACCAAAAAGTGCCAAAGGGGTTATCCACTCTAAAGGAAAGTCATCCTTATTTCTTGAAAAAAAAAATGAAGCCAGTTTCGCGATGTAGAATCCGAGTGTGAGGGAGGGAGGGGGGGATACAGGTGGCGAGGAAGTCCCGGGGAAATCAACTCAGCTCGGATGAAGCCCGAAAGCGCAGGAGCGCCATGTTGGCTTGGAGCGGAGCACGCCGTCCTCCTCGGCTCTTCTCGCGGCCGCTCTCCGTCACTCCATAGCCGGTCGTCGTGTTGTCTGGTCTCGTAATGGCCGGCTAGTAGCTTAGGGAGAGCTCCGGCCGGGTTGTTCCGCCTCGCGTGGCTCCTACGTCCGCGGCAAAACGACGACAAAGAAGAAGCCGAAGAAAAGGACGAAGCGCTCGGGAAGTGTACCGACGGCGGCCCGGGAAAGTCGCTCGTTCGTACGGTCGTTGGGTTTGGGTTAGTCGGTAGGGAGGGAGGCTCGTTCGGGGAGTGCCGCCGCCGCCGCGCGGAGTGGGTGAATGGTGCCGAGACAGAGCGACTCGCTCTCCACTCCCACTCGCGCAGACTCTACCCAGAAGGCCAGTCGGGAGACCGCAATTAGCATAAGCCTCCACGCACACACAGACACACGCACACGTACGCACACACACGCACGCACACACACGCTCACGCAGTAGACACGCACACACACAAACTCGGGCAAGCGCACACACTAGAAAACAGCAATAGGCGGTGAAAAGCAAATTCAACTTAGAAGCTTTCAAAATAGAAGCTCGATGAAATTGAAAGGTTTTAAAAAACAATATGCACTCTAAAAAAGTCACTTTTATATGTTGTATACAGAACATACAGGGATCCTAGTTGGGTAAAACAAAATTAGAGAAATATAAAAATATAAGGGGGCCCTTTTGAGTCCATTGAGCAATTAATTAACAGAAAATAGCCCTACGGCTGTCAGGTTTGTCCATGACAGTTTGTTTTTTTCCTCTGCATTTGTCTTTGTTTCCTCTCTGTGTGTGTAGTATTTCCTGTAAGCGCTCTTATTTTGTCTGTTTCCTGTGTTTTTCCCTGAGTGCTGTTTCCCCTCAGGTGTGGCTGATTGGCACCTGGCCACACCTGGTGTCAGTCAGCCCACTCCTATTTTAACCTGCCTTCCCATCCAGTCTGTGCTGGATTATTGTCGTTGCTACCTGTCGTGTCATGTCGTGTCAATGCAGCGTTGCGGTAAACTATATTTGGTAGTGAATTGTAGTTTACTGTCTTTTGTTCCCTGCTTCCAAGTTTGTTTGTTCATAGCCAAGTTTGTTATCCTCCCTGTGCGTGCCTTTTGTTGTACCCTTTGTTTGGTTTTGTTTTCGTGTTAAAGATTAAGTGGGACAGCGCCATCTTCTCCGGTGGGCCGGCAGACGCCACCATCATCTTCGGTGTGTCTGCAACTTACGGCGCCATCATCTCCAGTGGGCCAGCAGCAGGGGGCGCCACCACCATCCTGTCCGGTGGGCCAGCAGCAGGGGGAGCCACCACCATCCTGTCCGGTGGGCCAGCAGCAAGGTGCGCCACCACCATCCTGTTCGGTGGGCCAGCAGCAGGGGGCGCCACATCTTCTCCGGTGGGCCAGCAGCATTGGGCGCCACCATCCTCTTCGGTGGGCCAGCAGCAGGGGGCGCCACCACCCTCTCCGGTGGGCCAGCAGCAGGGGGCGCCACCATCCTCTCCGGTGGGCCAGCAGCAGGGGGCGCCACCACCATCCTCTCCGGTGGGCCAGCAGGGGTTGCCACCACCACCCTATCCGGTGGGCCAGCAGGGGTCGCCACCACCACCCTGTCCGGTTGGCCAGCAGGGGTCGCCACCACCACCCTGTCCGGTGGGCCAGCAGGGGTCGCCACCACCATCCTGTCCGGTGGGCCAGCAGGGGTCGCCACCACCATCCTGTCCGGGGAGCCAGCAGGGGTCGCCACCACCATCCTGTCCGGTGAGCCAGCAGGGGTCCCCACCACCATCCTGTCCAATGGGCCAGCAGAGGGCGCCACCATCCTGTCCGGTGGGCCAGCAGAGGGCGCCACCATACTCTTGTCGGGCACAGATGTGGTCGTTTCACGGGCAACCGCCTCGCAAATTGCGGCGGCGTTCAACTCGCCGTCGCCATCTGATTCGTCCCCGCTACTTGCGGGCACACTTGGCCTAGCGGCCCACCGCCTTGTCCTCCCTCTAAGATGGACTGATGCAAAGTGGAAAGGTGTTCTGTGGTCTGACGGGTCCACATTTCAAATTATATTTGGAACTGTGGACGTGGTGTCCTCCGGAACAAAGAGGAAAATAACCATCCAGATTGTTATAAGCGCAAATGGTAAATGGTAAATGGGTTGTACTTTTCTACCCCTTTTTAAGAAGCTCAAAGCGCTTTGACAGTATTTCCACAATTCGGCCATTCACACACTGATGGCGAAGTTCAAAAGTCAGCATCTGTGATGGTATGGGGGTGTATTAGTGCCTAAAGCATGGGTAACTTACACATCTGTGAAGGCACCATTAATGCTGAATGGTCCACACAGGTTTTGGAGCAACATATGCTGTCATCCAAGAACGTTATCATGGACGCCCCTGCCTTTTTCGGCAAGACAATGCCAAGCCATGTGTTACAACAGCGTGGTTTCATAGTAAAAGAGTGTGGGTATTTTCCTGGCCAGCTTGCAGTCCAGACCTGTCTCCTATCGAAAATGTGTGGCGCATTATGAAGCGTAAAATACGACAGCGGAGACCCCGGACTGTTGAACGACTGAAGCTCTACATAAAACAAGAATGGGAAATAATTCCACTTTCAAAGCTTCAACAATTAGTTTACTCAGTTCTCAAACGTTTATTGAGTATTGTTAAAAGAAAAGGTGATGTGATACGGTGGTGAACATGCCCTTTACAAACTACTTCGGCACGTGTTGCAGCCATGAAATTCTAAGTTAATTATTATTTGCAAAAAAAATAAAAAAAAGTTTATGACAACAAATATCTTGTCTTTGTAGTGCATTCAATTGAATATGGGTTGAAAAGGATTTGCAAATCATTGTATTCCGTTTATATTTACATCTAACACAATTTCCCAACTCATATGGAAACGGGATTTGTTTATATACATACATGTTTGTGTACACATTACATTAATATGATAGACATATAATTAATATAATTGGATATTTAGAGTATTTAAAAGTTTACTACTGTGATGACCTTCCTAAAGTTTTGTAATCAATCATACATTTCAAACAGCTGAAATGCATCAAGTATGGATAAGTGGGCAGAGTGTTTTACATTTTTCCCATCAGGCTTTGTGATGGATTTAAATAAGTAATTCAAAACACAAATTCAGTGGCTCTAATTTAAGCCCCGTCTACATTAACTCCTTAAACAAATAACTAGTTAGCCTAAGCCCTGTTTTAGCCACACTAAACCATCGTTTAAGGTTCCCTTCCTTGGATCATTTTTTACACAGGTAAGTGCGCTGTGTATTTCACGAATCTTCGGCTCTTTGTATGGACTCATCGATCGTTTGTAAACTGAGTTCGGAGAGGAAGTGACATCAGAAAGAACGTGCCACAGCCAGTTTCAAAATGGACGCTTGTGGAAATCACACATGAATACCCTAAAACAGGGATCTCAAACTTAATTTACCTGGGGGCCAATGGATGCAGAGTCTGGGTGAGGCTGGGCCGCAAGAAAAGATTTCTTAAAAAAATATTTTTAAAAGTCTTTATTATCATTTTTAACACAAAATAATATTAACATATAAATGAACAGAATGAGGGGCTTCACGGTGGCAGAGGGGTTAGTGCGTCTGCCTCACAATACGAAGGTCCTGCAGTCGTGGGTTCAACTCCAGGCTCGGGATCTTTCTGTGTGGAGTTTGCATGTTCTCCCCGTGAATGCGTGGGTTCCCTCCGGGTACTCCGGCTTCCTCCCACCTCCAAAGACATGCACCTGGGGATAGGTTGATTGGCAACACTAAATTGGCCCTAGTGTGTGAATGTGAGTGTGAATGTTGTCTGTCTAGCTGTGTTGGCCCTGCGATGAGGTGGCGACTTGTCCAGGGTGTACCCCGCCTTCCGCCCGATTGTAGCTGAGATAGGCGCCGGCGCCCCCCGCGACCCCAAAAGGGAATAAGCGGTAGAAAATGGATGGATGGATGGATGAACAGAATGAGAATTAAAGGCCTACTGAAATCAGATTTTCTTATTTAAACGGGGATAGCAGGTCCATTCTATGTGTCATACTTGATAATTTCGCGATATTGCCATATTTTTGCTGAGAGGATTTAGTAGACAACATTGACGATAAAGTTCGCAACTTTTGTTCGCTAATAAAAAAACCTTGCCTGTACCGGAAGTAGAAGCCGATGTGCGCGTGACGTCACGAGTTGTAGGGCTCCTCACATCCTCACATTGATTACAATCATGGCCACCAGCAGCGCGAGCGATTCTGACCGAGAAAGCGACAATTTCCTCATTAATTGGAGCGAGGATGAAAGATTTGTGGAAAAGGGTGGTGAGAGTGAAGGACTAGAAGAAGAAGAAAAAAAGAAAAGACGAGGGCAGTGGGAGCGATTCAGATGTTATTAGACACATTTACTAGGATATTTCTGGAAAATCCCTTATCTGATTATTGTGTTACTAGTGTTTTAGTGAGATTATAAAGTAATACCTGAAAGTCGGAGGGGTGTGGTGACCGCCAGTGTCTCCGAGTGAAGCCATGGAGGAGCCAAGAAAGTCGCAGCTGCCTCTTTGACAGCTGCTGCAGGGAGAACGACACAACCTCCGCTCATGTTTACGGTAAGAGCCAATTTATTACCACAATTTTCTCACCGAAACCTGCCGGTTGACACGTGGTAGAGAAACATGTTCGCTTGACTGCTCTGTTCCATAATAAAGCTTCACAACAAACAAAAAAACACTGGCTGTGTTTGTGTTGCTACAGCCGGCCGAAATACACCGCTTTCCACCAAATGCATTCTTCTTTGTAGTATCCATTATCAATTGAACAAATTGCAAAAGATTCAGCAACACAGATGTCCAGAATACTGTGTAATTATGCGATTAAATCGGACGACTTTTAGCCGTGAGTGGTGCTTGGATAAAATGTCCGCTACAACTAATAACGTCACAAGCACGCGTCAACATAAACGTCATCATTCCGCAACGTTTTCAACAGGACACTTCGCCGGGAAATTTAAAATTGCATTTTAGTAAACTAAACCGGCCGTATTGGCATGTGTTGCAATGTTAAGATTTCATCGTTGATATACAAACTATCAGACTGCGTGGTCGGTAGTAGTGGGTTTCAGTAGGCCTTTAACGTGAGTCATTGCAGATTAAACAATAAAAAAAAAACAAATAACGGTTTGAATTGGTCCAGATAATTGGGAACTGTTATTACTGACGGACAGGTGTCGCGGTGTGACTGCAACCAGGCACGTAATAAAAACCTCGTCTCCATGGCAACGTTTCTGTCACTTTCACTCATTTGCCGCTTTTCCACTAATGCAGGGGTAGGCAACCCAGAACGTTGAAAGACCCATTTTGGACCCAAATAACAAACATCGTCTCTGTCTGGAGGAAAAAGTTGCGGGGGGGGGGGGTTGCGCTCGCCATGGAGTTTACAGTTCTGGTAGCACAATTAGCCTCGAACGGGCTAGCATCACGACTAACATGTTACACGTCCAATTCGCCCAGCGACTCTCTGTTGGAGTATCAGCGCTAAGATCCAGTGCACCACAGTTTTGTATTGTCCCTCGGTCCTTCGGCAGAGTGCTTCGGAAGTTATCGGACTGCTTGTCTCCCCGGCCCGTACTGTTTACAGCAGCGCCGGGGGAGGGAGCGAGAGAGAAACACACGGTGACAGAGAGAGCTTGAGAGAGAGAGAGAGAGAGAGAGAGAGAGAGAGAGAGAGAGAGAGAGAGAGAGAGAGCAGACGGGTGGGCGAGCGAGGGATGGAGGAAGGAAGAGTGTGTGCGGGTCTAGTGGAAAAGCAGCAAAACGTTTCTCTGCTTGCATCACGCAAGTGACGTCAATGTTCGGCCCTCGAGAACCACATACCACACCGTGATTGGTAGATTCCTTCAGCTCCGCACACAACGCTGTCAAGCGCCATTCATACAAAAATCGTGGGCCGCATTAACATTAAACTTTCATATTAAGGTGGGGGCCGCAGAATAACGTCTCACGGGCCGCAATTGGCCCGCGGGCCACGTGTCTGAGACCCCTGCCCTAAAAGACGAAAACGCGCGATTGCAGCTATTTGGGATACAACTAGTGTTGGGACTAACGCCTTACAAAGTAACGCGTTACTGTAACGCCATTATTTTCGGCGGTAACTATCAGTCTAACGCATTATTTCTTATATTCACTAACTCAGCTACATGATGCGTTTCTGCGTTATTTTAGGTTATTTTTTTATGTAGTTTCGGCTACAAACACAAGATCTGAGTGTGTTTTAATGGAGAGTTGCATTGTCGTCCTTCTGAATCTTCTTGTGTCACAACGGGGACAAGAGAAGAGGCGTGCTCGGTGTGTATCTGAGTGTGGGTGTGGGTGTTGGTGTGTGTGTGGGAAGGGAGGAGGGGGTAGGGAAGGGGGCGTGTCTGTTTACTAACAAAACATGGCAGAGCTGAAGTCAAGTTTTTTAACTATTCTTTTGTTGAGCACAAAGAAAATAACATTTTAGTTAAATGTAAGTTGTGTCTTGGATCAAAGAAACTATCTACTGCCCAAAACAGAAATTCAAATCTGCTGAAACAGCTACAAGAGCATCATGCTCCGACAAAGCTAGTAAAGAGACACAAACTCCGAAGCCACTTCACCTCCACTTAAGGATTTTAACGGAGGGACTGCTAGGCAGGAAAACACTGATAGAGCATTGCAGCGTATGCGCTAGCATACATTGCTTAGCAGAGTTCAGTGATGCAAATGCATGTCAAGTTGATCAACAGATTGTATTATTCCCCAGTGCAATAACAGTACTGAAATGAAGGCTAAAAGGGCATTAATGGGAGCTTTAAGAAAACAAAATTAACGAAAAAGTTACTTTTCACAGTAACGCATTACTTTTTGGTGTAAGTAACCGAGTTAGTAACTGGGATACTTTTGAAATAAAGTAACTAGTAACTGTAACTAGTTGCTGGTTTTCAGTAATTAACCCAACACTGGATACAACACATCTCAGACGGCAACATAGCAATGTTCAGCGAAGATTTTGGATAAGGCCTGGAGGAACGGCAGCCTGGTGGGATATGTTTGTCAACGAGTGTGTTGTGCCACAGGAACGGCAAGAGAACTTCCGACTGTCCAGTTCAGCTGTGATTCTACTTAGTGAAAAACTTCGCCCATTTGTCGAAGGGGAGACAACGAAAACACGGGTTCCTGTGGACGAGGGAGTACTACGGAAACTGGCGAATGCATTTGGACTGGCAAAGCTGACTATCAGTTATTGTCCTCGATGTATGTCGAGCGATTACTCAACGTCTAGTTTGGTACTGCATAACTATTGTGAAGCCATGAAGTGGTTGCGGCCGTCAAGTACGACCGCCGATTACAGCTTACAAGCACAGTGTCCTGACCAGGTATCTAGATCCCTAGATTGATTGTTGTAAAATGTTATTCATCACATTGTTTATTTTCACACGTCTATTAAAGATATGATTCATGTATGATGGCTCAGGTGTGATTCACTACAATAGTCTAACAGTGGCTGATGGTGAGGCAAGCAAGGTTTACTGTTAAGAGTGTCCTGGGCATGACGTTAAAGTGCATCCGGCAGTGGAGGCTCCTCTATGGGGTCTTGGGGCACTAGGAGGTTAATCCCTTTACCTGTTACCCCAGGTGGCCCTTGGCAAAAGCCTTATACCTGACTTCCCCCTAGCCAGGGATACGGCGAAGACCTCAACGGCGGAGCAGGCGAAAGACGGTAGAAGTAAGAACTACCACAACGGCTGCGATGGCGGAAGAAGGCACCCCCACATCCATGTGGTCCCAGTTATGGGGAAATGACGACCCAAGACCTCAACGGTGGAACAGGCAGAGGACGATTGCTAACCCTGTGGAGCGTCACAACGGCTTGGATGGCGGATGAAGGCTGGAGCAGAAAAGGGTCCCCAGTTGTCTTGGACTCCATGCCACTGCACCCTGACCCGGATCTGTCAAGGATCGTGTGGTGACTGTCTCTGCACCAGTCTCCCTATGTTAAACAAAGTCACGCAAAGGCATCCTCCATAAAGGGATACCCCCCTACCAGGAGGATTGTCATACTCGCTTGGAGTGACCGCCAATGATGACTGTTAAGAGAAATGTGGCAACAGGGTAAGGATACACTTCCAGGTCAGAGGTGACTATGACGCGCACATTTTTTTCCACGCATGCGTACTAGCTTGCGTGGCGCCGGCGGACGAAGGGGGTAGGGGGTCTTAAACGGTGGCATTGTGTGTGTGGACAAGGATAAGGTTAGGTGGGATTGTCTGGATAACCTTAGCTGTAGAAGCGGCCTTAGCCATCAAATTTGAAATTCAGCTAGAGATCTTTTGAGATATGTGCTTATGAACAGCAAAGATGACTAATTCATGATAAATATGTTTTTGTACAGTAAAATAGCAGCAATAAGAACAAACGATAAAACACCAAGACTAGCTAACTTGCTAAAAAAAACAAGCAATCGATTATATTTGCTTTTATTGATTACCCTTGCATTTTTATCAATCTAATAGACACAATGTATAGCAGTGTATCTGATTAATTCGTAATGTAAATTTCTTGTGTCTGTGTTTGACACGTTTGTTATTGGGCCTTTCTTCATTGCGCTGCAAATTGACGCTGCTTTAAGAAGTACTTGAACAAAGTTATCCGGCGGACTTTGGCTAAAATGATAGTTGAACACAACTTCGTCTCACACTTGTTAGCTAGCTAGCAAGGTAACAAGCTAATTATCTTATTGACATTACCCCACTTTAAATGCTCCACCATCACAGATGTATAGTCAGGTAAACAAGATCTGCAAGGTATTCATGTCTTTCACAAGAATAAGAGAACTTTTTTTTTTCACACAACTTCGTCTGACACTTGTTAGCTCGCAAGCAAGGTAACAAGCTAACTATCTTAGCAAAGTTGACACCGCATCCTCCAGACGTCCGACATGAAAATAAGATCTGCTTTGTGAAATGAGTAAGGTATTCATTTCTTTGACAAGAAGCAAGAAGAAATGTTCCCTCACTTTACAAATTTTCACCCACGATGTTGTGGAGTGGCCGCGCTGACTCACGTCCTTACGGGAAAACACGAGTAATGACATCACGACTATCGTCGACATTTTTACTGTCGATATTTTTAGACAAATTGCTGCACCTCCACAACTAATTAGGGCTGTTTGTAATATTTACAAACGGCTCTCACGGTCAGTGCAGTACAACCACAATAACAATATTGTTCAATGATTTCGATACCATAGTGAGATTGGCCGATACCAATACCGATCATGTGTATTAACTCAAAATTTGTTAATGTATTTATCGTGAGTGGCATTGGCATTTACTTACATTTAACAATACTATTTTTGTATTCTCTTTTAGTCCATGCCAATTGTTTGAGCAAAACAAAATCCATACAGTACCAAATAATTCAACAAATTCAAAAACTACTATTTATTACTCACTGAAACCATTTTGTGCCCAGGGCCTTAATCTCTTGAATTTTTAAACAGTTACAAACAATTGATTCTAAAAAAATAAAAAAATATCGGCCTTATCGCTCAAGTGTTGATATTATATTATCCTTGGTGTCGACACCGCCAGTTTATGGATAGAGCCGCCCTGTCCTGTGTCGTTTACCAGCTGTGAAAAAGCTGACACATCAATAGTTGTTATATCATCCTCTCTTCAGACTGTAATTAATCCACTTATTAATTTGTTGTCAATATCCGCTTGCTTTCTGCTGTAACATGTTTCTATCTACACTTCTTAAACCTTACTTAGCCCTTATTTCTTGTGTTGTTTCAAGCTAGCTAGCTTTGTGGCTAGCATAGCTATTAGCATGCATGCAAGCTCCTGTTTAAACGTGTCCTGCAGTGACAATGTTACATAAGATATTAAGAAATACAGTTTATTTTCCATAATGGAGGTGATTATTATTAACTCAGGGGAGCGGCTCTACATTTGTATGATAACAATAATAATAACTAGAAGAGGAAATTCCTGAAGGAATTGCGTGTGAATGCTCCAATGTTGAAGTTGAACTGAAATGGTGACAGAATGTAGTATGAATGTAAAATAGTTTGAATTTAGAAAAGCTGACGCTGAACTGAAATGCTAATGGAACATAGGATGAATGTAGAAATGGTTTGAATGTTGAAATCCTTTAAACGCTGAAATAGTATGAATGTTGGAATGGTTTGAATGTTGAAGGGTTTGAATTTCCATTTGGTTTGGAACTTTTGAAAGTGTTAGTTTGAATATCCAGGATGAGTGGATGTGTTGATGTTGGAATGGTTTGAATAGGTTGAAAAATGTGGGAATTGTGCAACTTGGAAAAATGTCCCATTGTTTCAATGGGAATTTCATGGAAATTTGGGAATTTGGGGAAAAGGTTGAAAGGGGTTGAAAAATGTGAAGGATGGGTATTCCTGGAAAATTGTTGAATGTAGAAAAATAGTAGTTTGAATGTCCAGGATGAGTTGAATGTGTTGAAGGTGGAATGGTTTGAATGGGTTGAAAAATGTGGGAATTGTGGAAGTTTTAAAAGTGGCCTATTGAATTTGAATTGGGAAAATGCAAAAAAGAAAATGTAATTATGGGAAATCCCAGAATTTTTTTTTAGAACTGTTGCAGAAGAGCACACAATTCCTGAACAGGCTGAATATTTTGAAGTTGGAAAAGTTTTAATCAGATGAAAAATGTGTGAATTGTGGAACTTTGAAGAATGTCCGTTTTGATTTCAAGGGGAATTTCAGGAAAAATGGGGATTTCAGGAAAAGCTGGATTTTTTTTTTAAATGGTAAAAAACTTGTCTGAAATAGTCTGAATGAGTTTAAATGGCTGGTGTTTAAATTTTTTTTTTTATCGGTCGACAAATGTTGAAGTAGAAACATGTTAATTGAGAAATGGTATTATGAAATTCCTGGAATTTCGGGAAAACCGAGAATTTTTCCAGTTCAAAAACTACTTTGTATTTTTTCCTGATTAAGAGGAATGTTTTGACGGTGGAACGGTTAAAATGCATTGAAAAATGTAGAAGGAATAGTTGCCAGAAATAAGGGTAGAAAAAGGGCTTTTGGAAAAATCCAGGAATTTTTTTTAACTCAGAAAAATGCTACCTTGAATTTCCAGAATAGTGGAACTTCTAGGATAAGTTGAATATTTTGAAGGTGGAATGGTTTGAATAGGTTGAAAAATGTAGAAATGGTGAAAGTTAGAAAAATGGTCAATTCATTTTCAATGGAAAAAATGTCCTGGAAAACCTGGAATTCTAGGAAATGTAGGAATTTTTGCAATTTGTCAATGGAAAGCCTGCAATTCCCGATCAAGCAGTTTGAAGTTGGAACGGTTTGAATCGGGTAAAAAAATGTGGAAGGTAGAGTGCGCCAAAACTCTGGACAAGAAGAAAAAGTTGAAGTTGAACTAGATGAGGCAATTCCTGAATGAATTGCGTGTGAATGCTCCAATGCTGAAGTTGAAGTGAAATGCTGACAGAATGTAGTGTGAATGTAAGAATAGTTTGAATATTGGAATGGTTTGAACGTTGAAGAGTTTGAATATCCAGGAAAAACGTAATTTGGTTTGAAACTTGGGAAAGTGTTAGTTGGATGAGTTGGAATGGTTTGAGTAGGTTTAAAAATGTGCGAATTGTGGAAGTTTAAAAAATGGACAATTAATTTTGAATGGGGAAAATCTCCTAGACAACTTGGAATTGTTGGAAATCCAGGATTTTTAAAAAAAAGTGTTGAAGTAGAGTACACAACTTTGAACAAGCTGAATATTGTGAAGTTGGATTGAGTTGAATCGGATGAAAAATGGGAATTTCATGGAAATTTGCGAATTTTGGGAAAAGCGGGAATTTTTGGGAAAATGTTAAAATACTTGAATTTTCTGAATGAGTTGAAATGTTTGGTGTTGGAATTTTTCAAATCGGTCAAGAAATGTTGAAGTAGTATCATTTGTAATTGAGAAATGTTATTAAGGAATTTCGGAAAAAAAGGGAATTTTTCCAGTTCAAAAAATTTGTTTTTTTGTCCTGATTAAGAGGAATGATTTGATGGTAGAATGGTTGAAGTGGGTTGAAAAATGTGGGCGGACCCTTTTTTCTGGTGACAGAAAAAATGGTCAAAAAAGGGTTTGGAAAAAATGGAATTCTGAGAATTCCTGGAATTTTTTTGAACTTGGAAATATCATAGTTTGAATTTCCAGGATAAGTTGAATATGTTGAAGGTAGAATGGTTTGAATGGGTTGAAAAGTGTGTAAATGGTGGAAGTTTGAAAAATGGCCAATTAATTTAGAATGGGAAAAATGTCCCGGAAAACCTGTAATTCTAGGAAATCTGTGAATTTTTGGAATTTGTCAATGGAAAGCCTGCAATTTCAAAATAGGCTGAACAGTTTGAAGTTGGAACAGTTCAAATCGGGTGAAAAATGTGGAAGATAGAGCGCGCCAAAATAATAATAAGAAAAACCCTAAGTGTGAATGCTCTGGAACATAAGTTGAAGTTGAGTAATAAATAAATGGATGAATTTTGGTGTAGAAAACCATACGGTCACCCAATTAGCATTGAAAGGCATTAATCGGCAACAGCGATCAAATAGTTTTTCAAAGATATCGAACGGTGGCCAATCGGTCGACACATCCATAAATACAACTGAAATTGGCTCTCAGGAAGTGTACCTAATGTAGTGTCTCCATGTGGTAATGACCTTTTCCCGCAGTAACCAGGAAGAGAAGTACATTAGAATTGACATTAATTAGCAGTGGTAGGTTCAAGGACACTGAAGCATCAATGCCTTAAGAAACCAAAAAGGTGATACTGTGTCCCTCCAAGCCTCGACGTGTGTGTCACTTGAGCAAAAGAAAAAAGGTGGTCTCGATGCAACTAAGAAAAAGGAAAAATCCCGAACTCCGTTTTAATTTCATAGCGCCAAATAAGGTACATTTGATTTATTTTCCCTTTCACTATTTGGCTCACTGACCAAAATTGCACTCTTAATATTCCTTTTTACGCGCTATTTGTTTGAAAAAGAACAAACCATTTTAATTGCTAACAATTCTTTTTTCAGGTCAAATGTAAAAAAACAAAAAAACCCAACAAAAAAAACATTTTACAGGTCAAATGTGGTGACGAGCAGCACGTTGGCGCAGGGGTTAGTGCATGTGCCTCACAATACAAAGGTTCTGAGTTCAATCCCGGGCTCGGGATCTTTCTGTGTGGAGTTTGCATGTTCTCCCCGTGACTGCGTGGGTTCCCTCCGGGTACCCCGGCTTCCTCCCACCTCCAAAAACATGCACCTGGGGATAGGTTGATTGGCAACACTAAATTGACCCAAGTATGTGAATGTGAGTGTGAATGTTGTCTGTCTATCTGCTGGCCTTACGATGAGGTGGCGACTTGTCCAGAGTGTTCCGCTCAAATGCAGCTGAGATAGCCTCCAGCACCCCCCGTGACTCCAAAAGAGACAAGCGGTAGAAAATGGATGGAAATGTGGTGACTTTTTTAATCCAGAGGGATGACCATATGAAATAACAACATGGTATCAGTGTCAGTGTCAATACAGTTAGAGAGTGTGTCACACACTCATTTACCCATCAATGGTAATTAGGGCTATGTTCACACTGTAGGTCACTTCTCATTACCCCCCCCCCCCCCATAAGTGACATGTATGTGACTTTTTCATGCCAGTGTGAACGATATCATTCTTATTTTTCAAAATCAGACCCAGGCCTTTTTCATGTGTCACAAATCCGATATATATCCGATGCAACTGCAGTCTGAACGCATTCATTCGACCAATATGTTTTTAAAAAGTGACAAACGACATAATTTTCCCCCAAAATAGACTTTTGTGAGAAGACAAAGTGGAAAAGAAGATCATATGCTTCTCGGAACAAACGTCAAGGCAAATTCCTCCTTTATTCATCACCTACTCCAAATAATTCGGTTAAAAAAGTTAACTGTGGTTGCACACAAACCTTGAAACTGGCACTAATGTGCCGGGACTGAGACCTACTAGAATCGTCGACATGTTAACCGTGCCATGTGTCACCTGGAATGTGAAAGGGTGCATAAAAAGATCGGGTTTAACAAAAGTCAGAGTAAGACATCATATCATGTAGAGTTAACGTAGCCTCCGATCAGACTAAACCAGGAGTTCTTAACCTGTTTGACCTTGGGCCCAATTTTGTCACTCAAATTGTGATTAACGGTTACTCAATTTCTGTTTGTTTCCTTGTTTTTGTATTTACTTCCCGTCAGTTCTCTTATTTTGTCCCATTTCCTCTTTGTCCCGCGGAGGACTGTTTTTTTCCCCTCATCTGCCGTTGATTGGCAGCCGGTGTGGACCGGCTGCCAATCAACATGTATCCTATATATGCTTTGTCTCCAGCACTCAGACCTTTGTATGCAAGACTGCTTCATTTGTTTGTTAAATGAGATTAAAACTCATCTTACCTCTTCTTCGCTCTCCTGGTTCCTGCATATTGGGGTCTCAAAAACAGCAGCCATGCGAGATCCTAACACAAATATCAACACTGCATTGGTAATGTTACTCTTGATTTTAATCATACTCAATAAATCTATCTAACCTACTTCCGTTAACGGGATGAACCTTCTCAAATGATAGGAACCATGACACCAAAAGAAGAGACTCATCAAAAAGGATGAAAAATACATTTCAATACAACTCCACGGTGCTAACAATTCTACCTAAATGAAGTATAAATAATAATGTATATTTTTGAATAAAATGTCAAAACACAGCTTTACCACTTTAGTCAGGGACGGCGTGGCATGGTTGGGAGAGTGGCTGTGCCAGCAACTTGAGGGTTCCTGGTTCAATCCCCACCTTCTACCACCCTTGCCACGTCCGTTAATACAGTAATAACTAATAATAATAACTTTGATTTATATTGCGCTTTTCTAAACACTCAAAGCGCTCACAGAGAAGTGGGACTCAACATTTAATCACACCTGATGGTGGTAAGCTACATCTGTAGCCACAGCTGCCCTGGGGTAGACTGACGGAAGCGTGGCTGCCAGTTTGCGCCAACAGCCCCTCCGACCATCACCTATTGTTCATTCATTATTCATTCACCCGGGGTGAAGTGTCCTGCCCAAGGACGCAACGGCAGCGATTTTTTGGATGTCAATAGGTGGGAAGCGAACCTGCAACCCTCAGGTTTCTGGCCGGCCGCTCTACCCACTATGCCATGCCCGCCCCATTATGTCCTTGGGCAAGACACTTCACCTTTGCTCCTGATGGGACCTGGTTAGCGCCTTGCATGGCAGCTCCCGCTCTCAGTGTGTGAATGTGTGTGTGAATGGGTGAATGTGGAAATAGTGTCAAAGCGCTTTGAGTTCCTTAAAGGGGAACATTATCACCAAACCTATGCAAGCGTCAATATATACCTTGATGTTGCAAAAAAAAAACATGTATTTTTTTCAACCGATTTCCGAACTCTAATTGGGTGAATTTTGGCAAATTAAACGCCTTTCTGTTTATCGCTCTTTTAGCGATGACGTCAGAACGTGACGTCACCGAGGTAACACACCCGCCATTTTCATTTTCACATTACAAACACCGGGTCTCAGCTCTGTTATTTTCCGTTTTTTTTGACTATTTTTTGGAACCTTGGAGACATCATGCCTCGTCGGTGTGTTGTCGGAGGGTGTAAGAACACTAACAGGGAGGGATTCAAGTTGCACCACTGGCAAGAAATCTGCTGCCAGACCCCCATTGAATTTTCCAGAGTGTCTGCTGGCGATGCTAAGACAGACATGGCACAGAGATGTATGGATAACCTGCAGATGCATTTGCAACGATTAAGTCAACGAAATCACAAAGGTGAGTTTTGTTGATGTTGTTGACTTATGTGCTAATCAGACATATTTGGTAATGGCATGACTGCCAGCTAATCGATGCTAACATGCTATGCTAATCGATGCTAACATGCTATTTACGCTAGCTGTATGTAAATTTTAAACTAGATACCCACATTTAATGCGAAACAAACACTTACCAATCGACGGATTTAAGTTGCTCCAGTGTCTCAAGATGCGAAAGTACTGATCGTTTGGTCCTCACATTTTACCGGCGATGCTAATAAGGCAGCCATGCTATGGGCCACTTTATTAGGTACACCCACGCTATGGCCGAATAGCGTCAATAGCTATTCGCTCAATAGCTTCAGTTTCTTCTTCAATTTCGTCTTCGCTATCTGCCTCCATACTCCGACCATCTGTTTCAATACAAGCGTAATCTGTTGAATCGCTTAAGCCGCTGAAATCCGGGTCTGAATCCTAGCTAATGTTGCTATATCTTGCTGTGGTAACCGCCATGTTGTTTGTATTGGCAGCCCTGTATGACGTCACAGGGAAATGGACGGGTGGATATAGCGATGGTGAAAATCAGGCACTTTGAAGCAGTTTTTCGGGATATTCCGGGAGGTGTAAAATTTTTATAAAATCTCCGAAAAATAAAACAAGCCACTGGGAACTGATTTGTATTGTTTTTAACCCTTTTGAAATTCTGATAATGTTCCCCTTTAAAAAGGTACAAAAGTGCCATCCATCCATCCATACATCCATTTCCTACCGCTTGTTCCTTTTAGGGTCGCGGTGGGTGCTGGAGCCTATCTCAGCTGTATTCGGGCAGAAGGCGTTTACACCCTGGACAAGTCCCTACCTCATCACAGGGCCAACACAGACAGATAACATTCACACTCACATTCACACACTAGGGCCAATTTAGTTTTGCCAATCAACCTATCCCCAGGTGCATGTCTTTGGAGGTGGGAGGAAGCCGGAGTACCCGGAGTGAACCCACGCTGTCAAGGGGAGAACATGCAAACTCCACACAGAAAGATCCCGAAAGGGACAAGCAGTAGAAAATGGATGAATGGATAGTCAGTTAGTCGGGCCGAGTAGGTACCGTGCAGAGAAAACGGGGTTTAATCAGTGCAGCGAGGAACAAGTATTGGGCGCGTGGTTTCAAAAAACGGCCGCAGGTTTGATGGCCGTTCTGAGCAAGATGTCCGGCAGCTCCGGTGCACTCCTTTTCACCCTTTTTTCCCCTCAACAATTAGGCCCTCGCTATCTAAATAAAGTGTCACTTTAGTGTTTTTCCAAGCCGGCAGATCTGTGAAGCATGAGGCAGCGGAGATGAAGAGACGGGGTGGTGGTGGGGGGGATAGGGGGAGGTGTGCGCTCAAGGCTGGGGCACATCTGTTAAGGCTCCCATGTCAAGTGAGGAAGAGGAGGAGGAGGAGGAGGAGGCTGCAGCCTGAGGTGTGCACGCATGATGTGTTGGTGCGGCAGACAGACAGGCCAGCTGAGAGACAGACCGGCAGGGAGGACAGACGGGAGCAGAGTAGGAGTCGGAAAAGAGGAAGACTTGGCAAAGGAAAGACTTCTGGCTGCCTTCTTCGCCACAGCTGTGGAAAGTAGGAGTTGCAGCAGCAGAGGCAGCAACATAGCGAGCGCTCGTCTCACGTGTGCAGCAACACAAAGCGGCAAAGCCCAGGGCAAACTGCTCGGAAGATTGATGTTTTTCACAGAAAGAGAAAATAAAAGAAGAGACATTGGCGCAGCTTGGCTAAACCAAACAAATATGCATACAAAAATTGCATAAAAAAGCAGAAATTCACGCACACATAAAATACATTGGAAAAATAAAGTATTGTAATGCACATGCCAGGCCACTGGTTGGCGATGTCATATTAGCTGCGCCTTTTATGACGTACCCCACCACAAAAGTTACCTAAAATGACTTCCAATGTAGTCTTTTTTGTAGTTTTTTTTTTTGCAATGAGAATTACATCGCAAGACCATCCATAGGCTACGGATCCGTCCAAACGAACAAAGTAGAGAAAGAAAGGCAAGCAAAACTTTGGTTTGTTCATTTTAACGTACAAGACTGTTTAAAGGAGAACATTATCACCAGACCTATGTAAGCGTCAATATATACCTTGATGTTGCAGAAAAAAAGAGCATATGTTTTTTTAACCGATTTCTGAACTCTAAAAGGGTGAATTTGGCGATTTTAACGCCTTTCAATTGTTCGATGACCTTTCACCCGTGACGTTACATTGTTACAACGGGAAGCAATCCGCCATTTTCTCAAACACATTACACACACCAAGTCAAACCAGCTTTGTTATTTTCCGTTTTTTCGACTGTTTTCCGAACCTTGGAGACGTTATGCCTCGTCGGTGTGTTGTCGGAGGGTGTAACAAGACAATCAGGGACGGATTCAAGTTGACTTACGTGGAGTGTGCATCGATTAGCACGGCATGCTAATCTATGCTAACATACTATTTAGGCTAGCTGTATTGCATCGTTATGCCTCATTTGTAGCTATATTTGCATCCAGCCTTTCCCTCCACCCGCATTTAATGCCAAACAAACACATACCAATTGACGGATTCAAGTTGCACCAGTGTCAAAAGGTGCGAAAGTCCCTCGTTTGTTCTGCACATTTTACCGACGATAGCGATGCTGCGACAGAGATGTGTGGATATCCTGCGACACTCAAAAGCAGATGCATTTCCAACGATCAAGTCAACGAAATCACAGAAGTGAGTTTTGTTGATGTTATTGACTTATGTGCTAATCAGACGTATTTGGTCACGGCATGACTGCCAGCTAATCGATGCTAACATGCTATTTAGGCTAGCTGTATGTACATTTGTAGCTATATTTGCATCTAGCCTTTCCCTCCACCCACATTTAATTCCAAACAAACACTTACCAATCGATGGATTTAAGTTGCTCCAGTGGTCAAAAGATGCAATCGTTGGTTAGAAGGCGATCGCCGAATAGCTCCAATAGCTATAGCTATAGCTATTGTGCGAATAGCTTCAATATCTATTCGCTCAATATCTTCAGTTTCTTCTTCAATTTCGTTTTCGCTATCTGCCTCCGCACTCCAACCATCCGTTTCAATACATGCATAATCTGTTGAATCGCTTAAGCCGCTGAAACCCGAGTCTGAATCCGAGCTAATGTCGCTATATCTTTCTGTTCTATCCGACATGTTTGTTTGTATTGGCGTCACGCAGTGACATCACAGGAAAATTGACAGGTGGATTTACAGATAGCGAAAATCAGGCACTTTAAAGCCTTTTTTCAGGATATTCTGTGATGGGTACATTTTTGAAAAAAACTTCAAAAATAAAATAAGCCACTGGGAACTGATTTTTATTGGTTTTAACCCTTCTGGAATTGTGATAATGTTCCCCTTTAATGTGTCAAAAATTCTCGATAAAGTATAGGTTAAAAAAAGGCAAACTTTTTTTCTATTTTTAACTTACCACAGTCAACTTTGTCAAAATGTCTCGATAAAAAAAAAAAGGTAGCATACTTTTTTTTTTGTCATTTTAAAGTCTGACAGGGTAAACTTTGTCAAAAAGGCTTGATGAGATACATTAAAAAAGGCAACATTAAATTTTTTTTAATGTAATTTTAACGTCCGACAGGTTTGACTTTGTCAAAATATTTTGAGAAAACACATTTAAAAAGTCAAACAACAATTTTTTCAAGTCATTTTAATGTCCGACAGGTTCAACTTTGTCAAAATATCTTGGTAAGATACATTATCCATCCATCCATTTTCTACCGCTTATTCCCTTTTGGGGTCGCGGGGGGCGCTGGCGCCTATCTCAGCTACAATCGGGCGTAAGGCGGGGTACACCCTGGACAAGTCGCCACCTCATCGCAGGGCCAACACAGATAGACAGACAACATTCACACACTAGGGCCAATTTAGTGTTGCCAATCAACCTATCCCCAGGTGCATGTCTTTGGAGGTGGGAGGAAGCCGGAGTACCCGGAGGGAACCCACGCATTCACGGGGAGAACATGCAAACTCCACACAGAAAGATCCCGAGCCTGGATTTGAACCCAAGACTGCAGGAACTTCGTATTGTGAGGCAGACGCACTAAAAGAGGTAAACATAAACATTTTTAATGTCATTTTAATATCATTTTAACATCAACTTTGTCAAAATATCTTCATAAGGTACATAAGGCAAACATAACATTTTTAATGCAATTTTAACGTCCAACAGGGTCAACTTTTTAAGTCATTTTAAATTACGACAAGGTCAACTTTGTCAAAATGTCTTGATAAGATACATAAAAGGCAAACATAACCTTTTTTTTTTGTCATTTTAACATCCGACAGGGTCAACTTTGTCAAAATATCTAGATAAAATACATTAAAAAAGGCCCCCAAAAATGTTTTCAGTCATTTTAACGTCCGACAGAGTCAACTTTGTCAAAATATCCTGATAAAAGACATTCAAAAAATAAAGTATTGTAATGCACATGCCAGGCCACTGGTTGGCGATGTCATATGAACTGCGCCTTTTATGTTGTAACACACCACAAAAGTTACCTAAAATGACTTCCAATATAGTCTTTTTGTAGTTTTTTTTTTTTTTTTGCATTCATGGATGTTATCCCTCAATGAGAATTACATCGCAAGACCATCCATAGGCTGCGGATCTGACTGAACGAACAAAGTAGAGAAAAAAAGGCAAGCAAAACTTTGGTTTGCTCATTTTAACGTACAAATAAATGATAAATGGGTTGTACTTGTATAGTGCTTTTCTACCTTCAAGGTACTCAAAGCGCTTTGACACTACTTCCACATTCACCCATTCACACACACATTCACACACTGATGGAGGGAGCTGCCATGCAAGGCGCCAGCTAGCACCCATCAGGAGCAAGGGTGAAGTGTCTTGCTCAGGACACAACGGACGTGACAAGGTTGGTACTAGGTGGGAATTGAACCAGGGACGCTCGGGTTGCGCACAGCCACTCTCCCCACTGCGCCACGCCGTCCCACTGTTTAATGTGTCAAAATGTCTTCATACAGTAGGTTAAAAAAGGCAAACTTGACTATTTTTTTCTCTTTTTATCTTACCACACAACTTGTCAAAATGTCTCAATAAAAAAGAAAAAAAGACAACAAACATTTTTTAATGTAATTTTAATGTCCGACAGGATAATCTTTGTCAAAATGTCTTGATAAAATACATTTGAAAAGGCAAACATTTTTTTAAAAGTAATTTTAATGTCTGACAGGGTCACCTTTATAAAAATATCTTAATAAGATACATTAAAAAAGGCAAACATAACATTTTTACTGTCATTTTAACATCTGAAAGGGTCAATTATGTCAAAATATCTTGATAAAATACATTTGAAAAAGGCAAACAAAAAATGTTTTAAGTTATTTCAATGCTCGACACGGTCAACCTTCGCAAAATATTTCGATAAGATACATCAAAAAAGGCAAACATAACATTTTTAATGTCATTTAAATGTCCAACTGGGTCAACTTTGTCAAAAATGTCTTGATAAAATACATTTGAAAAAGGTCAACAAAAAAAATGTTCATTTTATTTTGATGTCCGACAGGGTCAACTTTCTCAAAATAACGTGATAAAATACATTAAAAAAGGCAAACAAAAAATGTTTTAAGTCATATTAATGTCCAACAGGGTCAACTTTGTCAAAATATCTTGATAAAATACATTAAAAAAGGCAAACAAACGTTTTTTAATGTCATTTTAACAACCAACAGGGTCAACTTTTTCCAAATATCATGACATAATACATTAAAAAAGGCAAACAAATAAATGTTTAAAGTCATTTTAATGTCCAACAGAGTCAACTTTGTCAAAATATCTTGATGAAATACATGAAAAAAGGCAAACAAAAAATGTTTTAAGTAATTTTAATGTTTAACAGGGTCAAATTTGTCAAATAATCTTGATAAGGTACATTTAAAAAGGCAAACATAAATTTTTTTAATGTCAAGTTAACAACCGACGGTCAACTTTTTCAAAATATCTTAATAAAATACATTAAAAAAGGCAAACAAATAAAGGTTTTAAGTCATTTTAATGTCCGACAGAGTCAACTTTGTCAAAATATCTTGAAAAAATACATTTAAAAAGGCAAACAAAAATGTTTTAAGTAATTTAAATGTTCAACAGGGTCAACTTTGTCAGATAACATGTTATGTTTGAAGAAAACCTAACATGTTATTCCAAAACATGTTATGTTTTGAAATAACATTTTGTATCTTAAAACTGGCAAAATGTTATGTTGCCTTTTTTAAGATACATTAATAAAAGGCTAATATAACATTTGTACTGTCATTTTAACGTCCGACAGGGTCAATTATGTCAAAATATCTTGATAAAATACATTTGAAAAAGGTAAACAACATTTTTTTAAAGTCATTTTAATGTCCGACAGGGTCAACTGTGTCAAAATATCGTGATAAGATACATGAAAAAAGGCAACATAAAATTTTTTATGTCGTTTAAACGTCCGTCAGGTTCAACTTTGTCAAAAATATGATACAATACATTAAAAAAAGCAAACATAGCGTTTTTTTTGTAATTTTAACGTCAGGCAGGGTCAACTTTGTAAAAATATCTTGATAAAATACATTAAAAAAGGAAAACATTTTTTTAAAGCAATTTTAATGTCCGATAGGGTCAACTTTGTCAAAATATCTTGATAAGATACATTAAAAAAGGCAAAAATAATATTTTTAATGTCATTTAAACGTCCGACAGGGTCAACTTTGTCAAAATATTGTGATAAGAAAAGGCAACATAACATTTTTCATGTCATTTAAACGTCCGGCAGGTTCAACTTTGTCAAAAAATCTGATAAAATACATTAAAAAAGGCAAATATAACGTTTTTTTTTTTGTAATTTTAACGTCGGACAGGGTCAACTTTGTAAAAAATATCTTGATAAAATACATTAAAAAAGGAGAACAACATTTTTTTAAAAGTAATTTTAACGTCCGACAGGGTCAACTTTGTAAAAAATATCTTGATAAAATCCATTAAAAAAGGAGAACAACATTTTTTTAAAAGTAATTTTAATGTCCGATAGGGTCAACTTTGTCAAAATATCTTGGTAAGATACATTAAAAAAGGCAAACATAATATTCTTAATGTCATTTTAACGTCCGACAGGGTCAACTTTGTCAAAATATCGTGATAAGATACATGAAAAAAGGCAACGTAACATTTTTAATGTCATTTAAACGTCCGACAGGGTCAACTTTGTCAAAATATCTTGATAAAATACATTAAAAAAGGCAAACAAACATTTTTTAATGTCATTTTAACAACCAAAAGGGTCAACTTTTTCAAATTATTATGACAAAATACATTAAAAAAGACAAACAAATAAATGTTTTAAGTCATTTTAATGTCCGACAGAGTCAACTTTGTCAAAATATGTTGATAAAATACATTAAAAAAGGCAAACAAAAATGTTTTAAGTAATTTTAATGTTCCACAGGGTCAAATTTGTCAAATAATCTTAATAAGATACATTAAAAAAGGCAAACATAACATTTTTAATGTCATTTTAACAACCGACGGGGTCCACTTTGTCAAAATATCTTGATAAAATACATTAAAAAAAGGCAAATAAATAAATGTTTTAAGTCATTTTAATGTCCAACAGAGTCAACTTTGTCAAAACATCTTGATAAAATACATTGAAAAAGGCAAACAAAAAATGTTTTAAGTAATTTTAATGTTCCACAGGGTCGAATTTGTCAAATAATCTTCAATCAATCAATGTTTATTTATATAGACCCAAATCACAAATGTCTCAAAGGACTGCACAAATCATTACGACTACAACATCCTCGGAAGAACCCACAAAAGGGCAAGGAAAACTCACACCCAGTGGGCAGGGAGAATTCACATCCAGTGGGACGCCAGTGACAATGCTGACTATGAGAAACCTTGGAGAGGACCTCAGATGTGGGCAACCCCCCCCCCCCTCTAGGGGACCGAAAGCAATGGATGTCGAGCGGGTCTAACATGATACTGTGAAAGTTCAATCCATAGTGGCTCTAACACAGCCGCGAGAGTTCAGTTCAAGCGGATCCAAGACAGCAGCGAGAGTCCCGTCCACAGGAAACCATCTCAAGCGGAGGCGGATCAGCAGCGTAGAGATGTCCCCAACCGATACACAGGCGAGCGGTCCATCCTGGGTCCCGACGAGCGGTCCATCCTGGGTCTCGACTCTGGACAGCCAGTACTTCATCCATGGTCATCGGACCGGACCCCCTCCACAAGGGAGGGGGGTACAAAGGAGAAAAAAGAAAAGAAGCGGCTGATCAACTGGTCTAAAAAGGAGGACTATTTAAAGGCTAGAGTATACAGATGAGTTTTAAGGTGAGACTTAAATGCTTCTACTGAGGTAACATCTCAAACTGTTACCGGGAGGGCATTCCAGAGTACTGGAGCCCGAACGGAAAACGCTCTATAGCCCGCAGACTTTTTTTGGGCTCTAGGAATCACTAATAAGCCGGAGTCTTTTGAACGCAGATTTCTTGCCGGGACATATGGTACAATACAATCGGCAAGATAGGAAGGAGCTAGACTGTGTAATATTTTATACGTAAGTAGTAAAACCTTAAAGTCACATCTTAAGTGCACAGGAAGCCAGTGCAGGTGAGCCAGTATAGGTGTAATATGATCAAACTTTCTTGTTCTTTTAATGCTAGACATGGGGAGACCCGAAAATAATACGTTACAGTAATCGAGACGAGACGTAACAAACGCATGGATAATGATCTCGGCGTCTTTAGTGGACAAAATGAAGCGAATTTTAGCGATATTACGGAGATGAAAGAAGGCCGTTTTAGTAATGCTTTTAATGTGTGACTCAAAGGAGAGAGTTGGGTCGAAGATAATACCCAGATTCTTTACTGTGTCACCTTGTTTTATTATTTGGTTGTCAAATGTTGAAGTTGTATTATTAAATACAATAAGATACATTAAAAAAGGCAAACATAAGATTTTTTAATGTCATTTTAACAACCGACAGGGTCAACTTTGTCAAAATATCTTGAGAAAAAACATTAAAAAAGGCACACAAATAAATGTTTTAAGTCATTTTAATGTCCGACATAGTCAATTTTGTCAAAATATCTTGATAAAATACATTTAAAAAGGCAAACAAAAATGTTTTAAGTAATTTTAATGTTCAACAGGGTCAACTTTGTCAGATAACATGTTATGTTTGAAGAAAACATAACATGTTATTCTAAAACATGTTATGTTTTGAAATAACATTTTGTATCTTAAAACTGGCAAAATGTTATGTTGCCTTTTTTAAGATACATAAATAAAAGGCAAACATAACATATTTACTGTCATTTTAACGTCCGACAGGGTCAATTATGTCAAAATATCTTGATAAAATACATTTAAAAAAAGGCAAATACATTTTTTTTAAAGTAATTTTAATGTTTGACAGGATCAGCTTTGTCAAACAATCTTGATAATATACATTAAAAAAGGCAAACATAATATTTTTTATGTCATTTAAACGTCTGACAGGGCCAACTTTGTAAAAATATCTTGATAAAATACATTTAAAAAGGCAAACAAAATTTTTTTTAAAGTAATTTTAATGTTCGACAGGTTCAAATTTGTCAAATAATCTTGATAAGTTACATTAAAAATAGCAAACAACATTTTTAATGTCATTTTAACATCCGACAGGGTCAATTTTGTCAAAATATCTTGATAACATGCATTTAAAAAGGTAAACAAAAAATGTTTTAAGTCATTTTAATGTTCAACATGGTCAACTTTGTCAGAATGTCTTGATAAAATACATTTAAAAAGGTGAACAAAACATTTTTTCATGTTATTTTAATGTCCGACAGAGTCAACTTTGTCAAACTATCGTGATAAGACACATAAAAAAAAAACAACAAAACATTTTTTAAAGTCATTTAAACGTCTGACAGGGTCAACTTTGTCAAAATATCCTGATAAAATACATTAAAAAAGGCAAACAAAATTTTTTTGAAAGTCATTTTTGTGAAGACTCTTCTTCGGCATTGTAATGCCGGTGTAGTTTTCCCGTGGATGCGTCGAAGCAGAACACAGCAAAGGTAAGATATAAGGTATTTATTTAATAACAAAAGTCTATGAACAAAAATACTGGTGTAAAGAGAAAGAGTAAACAAAACATTTAGCATGAAAGCTAGACAAAGTGGCTTGGCGTGAGAGCTAGCGAGAAAATACATACGAATGATGAGAGTCGTCACTGATGCGCGTGGGCAAATTAGGATCCGAGAATGAGTGAACAGAAAAGGTGAGCTTAAATAGGAGGGTGATAATTATTAGCAGGTGTGCGGGGCGAGACTAGCAGGTGGACTGATGTGTAACCATAGTGATGGATAAAAACAGGAAATAAACGGGTCAGACAGAGAATGAAAAAACAAACACGTGAAGATCTGAGCAGCAGATCGCAACAGTATTCCCCCCCAACAAAAGACAGATACCAGATGTCTTAAAAAACAAAACAAAAACTTGAACCCCCTCCCCAAAACCAGAAAGTTCACAAACGAAGGGAGGGCGGAGGGAGTCCACGGTGGAGGGTCGCCAGATCGCATGTCCCCGAATCCACCGAGGACACATCATGTGGCGGCGGCGGGTGGAACGCTGCTGCCGAAAAAGTTTTGGCGGGCGACCTCGAAAAGACCACATTAGTGGCCGCCTCGCAGGATGAGGTGCCCGGCGAGGCGGACGACCCGGGCACGGCCACATCCGTGGCCGACATGGAGGAGGGAGTATCTGGCGAGGAGGATGACCTCGCAGAGGCCACGCCCGTGGTCGACGTGGTGGACGACGCCTCAGCACCGAAATCCCAGCAGGCTTGGAAGCAGCAGACAAAGGTGCGGGGACTGCAGCCAAAGCAGGCCCGAGTGCAGCTGGCGAGGATGATGCGGGTGCTGCAGCCGCAGGAGTCGTCGGAGGCGGCCTGGGAGCCGCAGGAGTCGTCGGAGGCGGCCTGGGAGCCGCAGGAGTCGTCGGAGGCGGCCTGGGAGCCGCAGGAGTCGTCGGAGGCGGCCTGGGAGCCGCAGGAGTCGTCGGAGGCGGCCTGGGAGCCGCAGGAGTCGTCGGTGGTGCTGGTGTGGGCTCCAGCCCCGTCGGTGGTGCTGGTGTGGGCTCCAGCCCCGTCGTCGACGCTGGTGTGGGCTCCAGCCCCGTCGTCGACGCTGGTGTGGGCTCCAGCCCCGTCGTCGACGCTGGTGTGGGCTCCAGCCTTGGAGTTTGTGCTGGCGTGAGAACCAGTTTAGAGTCTGAAACTGGCGTGAGAACAAGGCTAGAAACATTTTCTGGTGTGAAAACCAGGTCAGAGTCATGTGCTGGTGTGAGAACCAGACTGGGAGCAGGTGTCGGCTTCAGCCGAGGAGCAGGTGTCGGCTTCAGCCGAGGAGCAGGTGTCGGCTTCAGCCGAGGAGCAGGTGTCGGCTTCAGCCGAGGAGCAGGTGTCGGCTTCAGCCGAGGAGCAGGTGTCGGCTTCAGCCGAGGAGCAGGTGTCGGCTTCAGCCGAGGAGCAGGTGTCGGCTTCAGCCGAGGAGAACTAGGGGACTGGCTGTGAGCAGGACTAGGACTATGATGAGTGATAAGACAAACACTAGGACTCGGGCAAGGACTTGAGAGAGGACCAGGACTTACAATCACACTAGTGCTTTGAGAAGGGCTTGGGCAACGACCAGGACTTACAGTCATACCAGGGCTTGGGCAAGAACTAGGACAAACGGTCAAACTAGGGCTTGGGCAAGGACTGGGACTAACAATCAAACTGGTGCTCGGGCAAGGACTAGGACAAAGACTAGGACTTACAGTAACACTGGGGCTCGGACAAGAACTTGGGTAAGGACTAGGGTTCGGACTAAGACCACGAGGGGAATCAGTACTAATATTACAAAGGCAAGAAACAAGACTCGGGACCGGACTCGAAACAGGACTCGGACTACGGATCAGTCTACGAGTGGAACTAGGACTACGACGACTACGAGAAAGACTAGGACTACAACTAGAATCAGAACGGAAACTCGGACCAGGACTTGGACTACGACTCAGTCTACAAGTCGGTCTACGAGTAGGACTAGAGCATGGGCTACGAAGAAGGCTGGGACTCGAACTCTGAGAGAGACTGTGACTAAAACTAGAACTAGGGCACGGACGGAACACAGGTGGAGGAGGTCTAAGAGGGCGTGACTTGACCGGGGAGAACACCGGTGGAGGAGGTCTAGGAGGCCGTAGTGGCTTAACAGGGGTGAACACCGGTGGTGGAGGTCTAGGAGGCTTAGTAGTAATACTGGCCCTCCCCTCAAGACCCGGATTCCAGACGGGGCCCAGTTGGACAGAGGCTGACCGTAAGGGCGGGCGGTGGGAGGTTTGGAGGAGGGCAGACTCCACCCCATTAGTCTGTATGAGGAGAGGATTGTTCTGAGCAGCAAGAAATTTCTCCTCCAGCTCCAGTTCAATCAAAACTCTCCTGTACCACTCGTCCATCCAGGCAGGACTATATTTTTCTAGGTCAGTTTCAAAATCAGGTGACGTGGGGGCAGGACGTGAAATAGGCTGAGATGTGGGCGGGGCCAAAGTAATGGGAGGCTGATCTTGACAATTAATATACTGAGGGTGACTAGAATCAATATAAATGTCCTGATACTGTGTGAAAGTATTATTACTGTCCAAGTCTTTGGAAAATGGCTGAGATATATCGTCCACAATAAAAAAATCTTCTGAAAAAATGTCATCAACAGAGGCCGGTGTTGCGTCACCGGTGGGCGTTCCCCAAATGACGTCATCGCTTGTGTCAGAAAAAGTGTCATGGCAGCTTAAGGAATGATTTGAAAAAAAACAAGCAGGATTACCGGTAATGACGGGTGAATCCTGGACGGGGTGAAACTTGCTGTGTCCATGGGGAGGAATAAGTGGTGCTGGAACATTACTGCCGCGCGGGGGACCTCTCCACTGGACCCCCCGCTTCTTCGGGGCAGCGCGAACGGCTTCGGAGGAGACTTCAGGCCCACAGTCGAGTCTTTCCTGCTCCCAAGCCATGAGCTCCAACCACAACCCTAAGTCGAAGGGTTCCTCCCGTGGTTTCGACGCGGAAAAACAACTTGATGCTCGGATCCTACTGTGAAGACTCTTCTTCGGCATTGTAATGCCGGTGTAGTTTTCCCGTGGATGCGTCGAAGCAGAACACAGCAAAGGTAAGATATAAGGTATTTATTTAATAACAAAAGTCTATGAACAAAAATACTGGTGTAAAGAGAAAGAGTAAACAAAACATTTAGCATGAAAGCTAGACAATAAAGTGGCTTGGCGTGAGAGCTAGCGAGAAAATACATACGAATGATGAGAGTCGTCACTGATGCGCGTGGGCAAATTAGGATCCGAGAATGAGTGAACAGAAAAGGTGAGCTTAAATAGGAGGGTGATAATTATTAGCAGGTGTGCGGGGCGAGACTAGCAGGTGGACTGATGTGTAACCATAGTGATGGATAAAAACAGGAAATAAACGGGTCAGACAGAGAATGAAAAAACAAACACGTGAAGATCTGAGCAGCAGATCGCAACAATTTTAATGTCCGACAGTGTAAACTCTGTTAAAATATCTTGATAAAATACATTTAAAAAGGCAACATAACATTTTTAATGCCGTTTTTGGGTCCGACAGGGGCAACCTTGTCAAAATATCATGATAAAATACAGTGGGGAAAAAAAGAATTTGGTCAGCTACCGATTGTGCAAGTTCTCCTACTTAAAGTGATGACAGAAGTCTGTAATTTTCATCATAGGTACACTTCAACTGTGAGAGACAGAATGTGAAAAAAAAAAAATCCAGGAATTCACATTGTTGGAATTTTAAATAATTTATTTGTAAATTATGGTGGAAAATAAGTATTTGGTCACTTCAACAAGGGAGATCTTTGGCTCTCACAGACCTGTAACTTCTTCTTTAAGAAGCTCTTCTGTCCTCCACTCGTTACCTGTATTAATGGCACTTGTTTGAACTCGTTATCTGTATAAAAGACACCTGTCCACAGCCTCAAACAGTCAGACTCCAAACTCCACTATGGCTAAGACCAAAAAGCTGTCGAAGGACACCAGGAAAAGAATTGTAAACATGCACCAGACTGGGAAGAGTGAATCTACAATAGGCAAGCAGCTTGGTGTGAAAAAATCAACTGTGGGAGCAATTACAGAAAATGGAAGACATATAAGACCACTGATAATCTCCCTCGATCTGGGTCCCCACGCAAGATCTCATCCCGTGGGGTCAAAATGATCATGAGAACGGTGAGCAAAAATCCCAGAACCACACGGGGGACCTTGTGAATGACCTGCAGAGAGCTGGGACCAAAGTAACAAAGGTTACCATCAGTAACACACTACGCCGACAGGGAATCAAACCCTGCAGTGCCAGACGTGCCCCCCTGCTTAAGACAGTGCATGTCCAGGCCCGTCTGAAGTTTGCCAGAGAGCACATGGATGATACAGCAGAGGATTGGGAGAATGTCATGTGGTCAGATGAAACCAAAATAGAACTTTTTGGTATAAACTCAACTCGTCGTGTTTGGAGGAAGAAGAATACTGAGTTGCATCCCAAGAACACCATAACTACTTTGAAGCATGGGGGTGGAAACATCATGCTTTGGGGCTGTTATTCTGCTAAGGGGACAGGACGATTGATCCGTGTTAAGGAAAGAATGAATGGGGCCATGTATCGTGAGATTTTGAGCCAAAACCTCCTTCTATCAGTGAGAGCTTTGAATAGTTGACCAAATACTTAATTTCCACCATAATTTACAAATACATTCTTTAAAATTCCTACAATGTGAATTTCTGGATTTTTTTTTCACATTCTGTCTCTCACAGTTGATGAAAATTACAGACCTCTGTCATCATTTTAAGTGGGAGAACTTGCAAAATCGGTGGCTGACTAAATTCTTTTTTGCCCCACTGTACATTAAAAAAGGCAAACACAACATTTTTATTGTAATTTTTTAACGTCTGACAAGGTCAACTTTGAAAAAAAAACCTTGATAAAATACATTTAGAAAAGCCAACATAACATTTTTTTATGTCATTTTAATGTCCGACAAGGGTCAACTTTGTCAAAATGTCTCTATTATTATTAAAAATTTTTTAAGCAATACGAATACCAATAGAAAAAGCGCTATTGATCATGAACAATACCAGTAGTTTACCTCTATTATCAACAATACAGTTGTTCAAATGCATCAATACGTATACATAATGATAACCACAGAGATAAAAAAAAAAAAGGAACACCGAAGGATGTGTGACGTTTGCTGGGCATGGTGGTGATGGTGCTTCTTCCAAGATGCAGTTCGGGCTCGGACACAGGTAGAGGTGAGAGATGATGGTTTATTTGAACTAAAAACAGGCTAAGAACAAAAACACTGGTGCTAGGCAGAAAAGGCAAACCAAAAGCGCTAGCATGGAAGCTAGGGAACTAAACACAGGAATAGTGTGGAAGCTAACAAGTACGAAACAGATTTACCAGAAACAGGGAGCAGCGTTGTCACTTGTCATGGGTAACCAAAGCTAGGATGTGAGGTCGAAACAACGGAAAAGGCAAGCTTAAATAAGACAGTAACTACAACAGGTGTGCGTCAAAAACAAGGATCAGGTGAAACTTATAGGCAACCTTGGTGACAGAACAAACCAGGAAGTGCACAAACCAACTCAAAACTCCACAAAACATATGATCCGGGTAGCAGATCATGACATTACCCCCAGCACTTGTCCCTTTTAAGGGACAGATCCCAGATGTCCCACAATAGCTTGAACAAGGACTAAGTCTTGGACTAGGACACAAACTAGGACTAAGACTTGGACTATGACAATGACTATGACTAAAACTAGGACTAAGACTATGATTATCAGGTGCAACCCGTGGTGCAGCTAGCTATGGTGCAGGTGGAGGCGGTCTAGCTGGAGGTTGCGGTTTAACGGGACGGTGCACCAATGGAGGAAGGCGCGTAGGAGGTTGCGGCTTAGTGGTTAGAAAGACCGGATGGAGGCGGTCTAGCGGGTGGTTTTGACTTTCACAGGCCGGAGCACTGTTGGAGGAGGACGCACAGGAGGTTGAGGCTTGACTGGTCGCAGCTGTGCTACCTCCGTAGCACAGTTACCAGTACTAGCCCCTGTTACCCAGTTTCCCCTAGGGCAACAACGTTAATATACATGTTTGATGAAACTGGATTATGTGCATGAGTGTGTATGTATATGTACTTGTATACGTACAGAATGTGTATATGAATGTTTGTACAGTAAATGTAAATGTACAGTATTTGTATGTTTGTACCGTGAATGTGCGTGTAGATCAGGGGTCTCAAACTCAATTTACCTGGGGCCACTGGATGCAGAAACTGGGTGAGGCTGGGCCGCAAGAAAATATTTCTTAAAAAATCTAATATGCACTATTTAACGAATTAATCTTCTATGAATGGCTTTCCCGCCTTAGCAACATACTTGCCACCCCTGAAAATTTTTCCGGGAGACTCCAGAATTTCAGTGCACCTCCTGACAATCTACGGTTGCACCCATTCTCCCGAATTTTTTCCAATTTACACCTGGCCGACATTATCAAGGGCTGCCGTGACTGCACTGCCTTTAACGTCCTCTACAACAGTGGTTCTCAACCTTTTTTCACTGTGAACTGTGAACTTTTTTTTTAATTCAAGTATCCCCTAATCAGAGCAAAGCATTTTTGGTTGAAAAAGAGAGATAAAGACGTAAAATACAGCACATGTCATCAGTTTCTGATTTATTAAATTGTATAACAGTGCAAAATATTGCTAATTTGTAGTGGTCTTTCTTGAACTATTTTGAAAAAAAAAAAATATAAAAATAACAAAAAAACTTGTTGAAAAATAAACAAGTGATTCAATTATAAATTAAGATTTATACACATAGACGTAATCATTAACTTAAAGAGCCCTCTTTGGGGATTGTAATAGAGATCCATCTGGATTCATCAACGTCATTCTAAACATTTCTTCACAAAAAAATACATCTTTAACATCAATATTTATGGAACAGTACACAAAAAGTCTAGGTGTCAACACTGAATGTTGGATTGTTGTAGTATTTTTTCACAGTTTATGAACTAACATTCATATTTCATTGAAGTATTATTCAATAAACATATTTATAAAGGATTTATGAATTGCTGCTATTTTTTACAATGTTTTTAATAAATCTCACTTGTCCCTTTGCATACCTTCAAGTACCTCCAGGGGTTCGCGCACCCCCTGAAAGAGGACTACTGCTCCACTACATGTCATCGCGCACCAATGTGCCGGATTCATAACATGTTGTATGAGACTTGTGCAGAACAACGTACGTGGCTGCAAGACGTACTTGCTCAACAGCCATACAGGTCACACTGAGGGTGGCCGTATAAACAACTTTAACACTGTTATAAATATGCGCCACACTTTGAACCCACACCAAACAAGAATGACAAACCCTTTTTGGGAGAATTTCCGTACCTTAACACAACTTAAACACAAGAGAACAAATACCCAGAACACCTTGCAGCACTAAGTCTCCCGGGCTACAATATACACAACCTCAACCGACACAAGTAGGGAGGGTGTGGGGGTGGGGGGTTGGTGGTAGCAGGGGTGTGTATATTGTAGCCCGGAAGAGTCAGGGCTGCATGGGATTCTGGGTAATTGTTCTGTTGTGTTCATGTTGTGTTACGATGCGGCTGTTCTCCCGGAATGTTTTTGTCATTCCTGTTTGGTGTGGGTTCACAGTCTGGCACATATTTGTAACAGTGTTAAAGTTTTTTTCATGGCCACCCTTAATTTGACGTGTGTAACTGTTGTTTAAATATATTTTGCAATTCCACATGTGCGTTTTACATGGCCAGATGCAACATACAACTGGGCTTGCACACTGTCAGTTCAGGATGTAGGGGGCGCTAAAGGCAGTGCCATTATGGCACTCCTTGATAATTGTTGATCTGGTAAATATCGACAGGGTCTTTGATAGAATTGGTGCCCTAAAATTCAGGGGTCTCCCGGGAAAATTGGGGTCGTTGGCAAGTATGTTGTTGTCAAGCGGCCTTCATATTAAACTCGCGGGCTGCACCAACATTAAATTGTCATATCGAAGTGTGGGCCGCATAATAACGTCTCACGGGCCGCAAATGGCCAGTGGGCCGCATTTTTGAGACCCTGGTGTAGATGGACGAATTTGGAGTATGTAGGTATGTACTGTATTTGTGTATGTATGCATGTAGGAGCGTAGGTACCTATGTATGTATGTTTGTATGTATGAATAATGGTGTGTGTGTGTGAGAGTATATGTGTGTTTGTATGTGCAATATATTGGACTCCCAGTGTGCGTGGGAGCCAGAGTACGGCCCCAGCCGCCCAGAGAGCCCAACCCAAACAGCAGGCGCGGCGCCCAGGGAACCAGGGACCACCGGCCCCACGCAGCCAGGCCGGCCAGCGACGGGAACCTCTGAGCCCGGCCCACCGCGCTGCCTGGAAGAGCCAGCAGCAGGCGAAGACAGACGCGCCCGGCAGACGACAGGGCACAAGAGAAGCAGCGGACAGCCAAACCCCAAGCCAGCGAGAGACAACCCCCCCACACGGGCAGAAAGGCGGGACGCTCCGCCCGGGGGCACCCAGAGACTCCCCGCAACCGGACGGGACGACCGCCCCCGCCCCACCAGCACCCGGAAACCCCCACGACCCCACCCCCGAGGAGCACGGCGCAGCCCACACCAGGCCACCCCACCCGTTATTTCATGAGTATAAAACTCTGGCCCGCGGGCCAAATTGGGCCCGCCGTGTAATTTATTTTGGCCCTCGAGGCAATATCAAATCTCCCGGGGTAAGCATTCTTCCGATTTCCACCCGGACAATAATATTGAGGGCGTGCCTTAAAGGCACTGCCTTTAGCATTCTTTACGACCTGTCGTCACGTCCGCATTTTACTACTTTTCATACAAACAGCGTGCAGGCCCACTCGCATAATATTTTAATCTGAAAAACAACCAAAATATTTATCATTAATAATTAAAAATATGCTAACAGCTGCAGTGAATCCACTTTCAGAAGACTACAAAATGCAAGTAAAAAAATTAAAATTTTCCCCGAGTCAAATTCTACATCAAAGCTTTTACCCTCCACTTCCTCACGCCCGCTCATAAATTGAGCGTCACCGGGGAGAAGAATCGTCACGTAGTGCGACATCTACAGTCACGGATGGTTAGCAATGTCTGCACAAACAAGTCATCTACAGTGGAGCCACGCAGTCAACAAGGTCGCCGTCCACGGCCAAACACAAGGTCAGCTTTTCTTGTTATTTTTTTCTTTAGATTTATGGACCCCGGATGCCACTTTTGGGGGGTTGTAAAACGCTGACTCGGTGTGGACAAAGTGTTGTTTAACAGGGTCGTTCTATTCATTTTATTCCGCTTTACCGACGGTGACTACGTGAGTTTTCACTCTAAAAATACGCTTTGATCGACCAAAGAGTCCAAAACTTAGAGGATGCAGGGAAAGAGTTCAGAAGGATGTTTTTTCTTTCCCTCTACACAGTCAAAGCCAAAGCAGCCTTTCACGTGGTTCGAGTTTGGCATCGTCTTCAGGCCCCTTGGCAAGGTGTCGTCACATTCAGTCATGTTGGACCTGGTCCCCGTTCCCTTTGCACTGACTTTTTACACATGCAAAAACACTCAGTGTTAATATGTCACGGGTGTCGTTTTCAGACGCGGTGGTTGCAAACACACCAATGAGCCTGGATCTTCAGGATTGTACATACAATCCATAAAAATGACTCTCAGGTTGTGGTCCATTCACAAGTTGAAGGTACTACTTTATCTCTTTGATACACATGGTTTTGGCTCTGGTCTAGGTCCTGTTTACTAAAAACGACCAGTCTTATCTCTTTGACACTGGTATCCCTTTGAAGACTTTGGTTCAAGTTCAGGTGAAAGTACTAAATTGAGGTGTGATTTTAAGTGATCTTCAGAATTGTACGAACAGGTCCTTCAGTCTACGGGACTCGCTCCATGTTCAAGTTCGGGTGAAAGTAGTAGCCTTTGCAACATACTGTGTCAAAAGCAGGTGGCTCATCAGTTGACCAGTTGGAAGGACCCCTAAGAGAGACGGGTAAGTGAAGTATTGGGTTAGAAATAGGAGTCTTTCATGTCCTTTTGGCATTTGGTGTCCAATCAGGCAAACGCTGGAGACATAAAAGAGTTCACTACTCAGTTTAGTAAGCTATTAGACGCAGGCAAAAACAGAAAAAGCGGCTAGATCACAGAATCCCTTGGCAAACTAAATGATCTAAAAAGCTCTGCCAGTATTTTGGGAACTTCCCACAAAGCAACGTGCAAACATCCATTATGAAAAGGGGGTAAAGCTAGGTTAGTTTCACTCTTTCCAGTTGAGAGACAACCAAACAACTTCATTCCATGCGGTAAATCAGAAGGGGTATGGCATGGTGGAGACCATGACAGGAGTGCCAAGTGGTCAAGACCCTTGACTAACACAGACCCGCAGACGTGAGCACATCACCCCTACGTTAGCGTCCCTTCACTGGCTCCCTGTGCGTTATCGAATCAATTTTAAACTCCTTCTATTTGCTTTTAAATGTCTAAACAACCTCGCGCCAACATATCTCCCCGACCTCCTTCAGCCTTACTGCCCCGCTCGATCCCTAAGATCAGCCGATCAGCTGCTACTGACGGTCCCTGACACAAGGCTGAAGCTTAAAGGTGACAGAGCTTTCACTGCTGCTGCTCCCAAGCTCTGGAACGACCTACCTCTGAGTGTTAGACAAGCCTCCTCTCTTCCTGTTTTTAAATCTCTCTTAAAAACATACTTTTATTCCTTGGCTTTTAACACTAAGTGAAATCCATCCTGCAATGGCGCCCCATTATACACCTGCTGTGAAACTGTTTTTATGTTTTATTTATTTATTGTTTATCATGTTCTGTTTGTGTTGTGTTGTTTGCTCGGTCCTCCTATTATCTTTTAACCTGCCCATTGTACAGCACTTTGGCTACCCTTGTGGTAAATTTTAAATGTGCTTTGTAAATAAAGTTGATTTGATTTGATTTTGTGGGGCATGAACACATTTCCAGAAAGAAAAACCTGAGCTGTCACAACCGTTTTCCTGTGCGGCAACAAAGAAACCAACCATGAACCCAGGAAACTAGATTTGGGATAAGGGTACTAGCTGCTAAACGCTATGTCCCATTAGGATTGTTTCTTCTTCTCGTATTACTATCAATGGAGGGCCAGTTGGAAGGACCCCCTTAGTGAAGACCCCTGTCTGAGGGACTCCAGAGACATGCCAAGAAGCCTGGATCTTTGGACACCAGTCCAATGATCCTCCGCCTTTAGTTAAACGCCAGGTTGAGGTCAGTAGCCTCTACTTCTGTTACACGCGGTGTCAGAAGTTGCAAGTCGGGAGGCCAATCCTCCTCCAGCTGAAAGGAAAGATGACCCCTGCGGAGGGTGTAGAGATAAGGGTAAATGGGGGCACCCTGTGTGGGGTCACCCTTCCTGCTGGGGGTGTACACCAAGACAACAAGCTTGGCTGTTTGGGGTCGGTCTGAGTGGAAGGTACGAGTGTCTTCCTTCCTTCTGAGAACCAAGATGTCACCAATGAAAAGATGTCTTTCCCCTGTCATCATTTCTTAGAACAAAATCCCAGCATGTTTTCAAAAGCTCTTTTTACATTTTGACCTGTGACCAAGGCCTCCTGGTCCTGGTTCAAGCACCCTGGAGAATAGAAAGCTAAGCATTACTCACTGGAAACCTGGATTATAGAATGACTGCGGCTTTGTGCGGCCAAACACAAGCAGAAAGAGAGAAAAAAGGGAGAAAAAAAACACCTTTGCCGAGAGCTGGATGGAGACGCATCAACAGCTGCGTTTTTTACGACCGTGAGCGACCGTCGGCGGTTTTCAAAAAGCCCGCACGTGTCTTTTGAGCCGGAGAGCGGCGAGGAGGAATGCGCTTGAAACCCGCCCGTCCCCAATCTCCCCCCACAATTCCCCCGGCCTCCTGCCGCACATGTGTCCTCCTCGCGCAGATTCAGGTGTCGTAAAGAGCAACGCACCGTGAGGCGGACAGGGAGAGGGGGCGGGGGTGGGCGCACCCCGGCGAAAGAGCGGCGCCCTGGGAGGTCGCAGTGATCCCGCCATCTGCTGCCGCAATCAGACTGGAGCGCTGGACTGGCTCGCACAAAAACACCCCTTTGGTAAATATACGCATGCTGTCCTCAAAAACACACACACAGGCTGACACACATTCAGGGAGGGCTGCCTGCCAACATGACACCACACACACACACACACACGCACACGCACGCACGCACGGACGCACGCACACTCACACGCAGACACACACTTTCTTGTATTCTTGAGACTGCCGAAAAAAGCCTATTTCTAGTGTTAACAAAAAAAAGAGTCGTAATTCTACTCAACGCAAGTCAAAATTTGCCCCCAAAAAATGAACGTTTGCGCAATATTATGGTAAAAGTTGGAATTTTACTCAATAACAGTCGCAATTTTACAAAAAAGCTTTAATTTTTGGCAATTTTATAAAAAGAGTCGTTATTTTACTCGACTAATGTCCCAATTTTATAAGAAAACTTTAACATTTTGGCAATACTATAATAATAATCTGAATTTTACTTGGCAAAATTATGACAAAAGTCATCATTTCATTAAAAAAAAGTCACTATTTTACAAGAACAACACAAAAATTGGCAATAATGTGATGAAAGTCAAAATTTTGTATGAAAAATGTCACCATTTTGCATTAAACAGTAAGAATTTTACATAAAAAAGGAATAATTTTACGAGAAAATATTGCAATAATACAGAAACAGAAAGAATATGAGAAATTGTTCCTAATTTTATCAGAAAAAAAGTTGCCACATTGTGAGAAAAATGCTGATTTTAGTTATTTTTTTGTTTGTAATTGGTTTTAAATTTTCATTATTAATTCAAGGTATTACAGTATGTCTGTCTCGCTCTCTCTCTCTATATATATATATACTGTAAATATATTTATTGTATTTGTTTTATAAATTTTGGCCAAAGGGGGCGCATTTAATTTTCTTACACACACTTGTTATTGCAAATGTTGGCCAGAGGGAGAGCACTTCAAATTTTTACACACACTTGTTATTTCATAGGTTGACCAGAGGGGAACACTTTTAAAACCGACACACAGTCAATTAAAAAAATCCCTCCTTTTTAGGACCACCCTTATTTTGGTAGATTTCACCACCAGGGGTGCAAATGAGACATTCTCTATTAGATGCAATGGTTTTCTGTATTGGGACCAATTCTTCCTTGTGATGTCTCAAGAAGGGTAGAAATACAAGAACACACACACACACACGCACACGAACACGCACGCAGAGACGGAGCCAGGCAGCAGGCTCAGATTGCAGGAAGCTCTTTGCACGCAGGTCAGGCCGCAGCAGCCGGGACTAATCAGCAGCATCCACCTGCAGATTGTTATGGATGGCTTAGTGCAAGTCACACGCGCGCACCAAGGTCTCGCTGCACAACAACTGAGGCTCCTTTTGCATTTTTCTAACTCGTTACAGACGCACGTCGGCAGGCCGAGAGGATTTGACCTCGGACCACCAGGGCACTTACTTAATATTCTAACATTTTAGCAAAGCTTTTTCCTCTTAAATTTGGACTGAATGATCATCATTTTTTTTTCCTGACACGCTTTTTATAGAAGTAAAATATTTGGGTTTTTTCTACAGATGTCCGAAAGTATCGGACTACCGATATTATCAGCCGATAAATGTTTTAAAATGTAATATCGGAATTTATCGGTATCGGTTTCAAAAAGCAAAATTCATGACTTTTTAAAACGCCACTTTACGGAGTGGTACACGGACGTAGGGAGAAGTACAGAGCGCCAATAAACCTTAAAGGCACTGCCTTTGCGTGCCGGCCCTATCACATAATATCAATCAATCAATCAATGTTTACTTATATAGCCCTAAATCACTAGTGTCTCAAAGGGCTGCACAAACCACAACACAAACCACTACCACATCCTCGGTAGGCCCACATAAGGGCAAGGAAAACTCACACCCAGTGGGACGTCGGTGACAATGATGACTATGAGAACCTTGGAGAGGACGAAAGCAATGGATGCTACGGCTTTTCACACACATAAGTGAATGCAATGCATACTTGGTCAACAGACATACAGGTCACACTGAGGGTGGCCGTATAAACAACTTTAACACTGTTACAAATATGCGCCACACTGTGAACCCACACCAAACAAGAATGACAAACAAATTTCGGGAGAACATCCGCACCATAACACAACATAAACACAACTGAACAAATACCCAGAGTCCCTTGCAGCACTAACTCTCCCAGGACGCTACAATATACACCCCCTGCTACCCCCCTCCCCACCTCAACCCCGCCCACATCAACCAACTCACGCTCTCTCAGGGAGAGCATGTCCCAAATTCCAAGCTGCTGTTTTGAGGCATGTTAAAAAAAAATAATGCACTTTGTGACTTCAATAATAAATATGGCAGTGCCATGTTGGCATTTTTTTCCATAAGTTGAGTTGATTTTTTTTTGGAAAACCTCGTTACATTGTTTAATGCATCCAGCAGGGCATCACAACAAAATTAGGCATACTAATGTGTTAATTCCACAACTGTATATATTGGTATCGGTTGATATCGGAATCGGTAATTAAGAGTTGGACAATATCGGAATATTGGCAAAAAAGCCATTATCAGACAGTTTTTTCTCGTAACCTTACACTTTTGGCATACAGTTTTTTTCACTTTTTCCACTATTTGTGTTACTTATTTGTTCGCAACGCTTTTTTTCATTACGATTTTATTCACGTCAATTTTTCGATTGACTAAAAATTACAACTTTTCTCTCGTAATCGTACGATTGTTTTTGTATGAAATCTTGTACATATTTTTTGGTGAACATTTTGATTATATTTTCTTAAGTTTTTCATTGCGATTTTATTCTCACTTTTCTCATGGTCGTCGTTTTTTCCCATCATACGCTTATAACTAATATGAAAACCCTACCGAGTTTTCTAATATAAAGGTTTTTCGTGTATCCTTGTTACTTACCATGCTTTACTCAATGTTTTTTTCATTATGATTTTATTCTCGTCAAGTTTCCGTATAACTAAAACCTGCAACTTCTTTCAACTTTTTTCTTGTACCGTTTTTTTTCTCCAACAGTTTGACACTTGTTACTTGCGATGTTTTTTTAATTACTACAATAATCCAGTAAATTTTTCGTGTAACTAAAAATGTTTACATTTTTCTCGTAGCCTTACTGTTTTACAGATTTTTTTGTCTTAACATTGTGATGCTATCCTCAAAACCTTACGTTTTCATTCAGTCATTTGAGATTTTTTCCTCAGTTTGGTCCGCACACATTTTTAGTATCAATAGTAATTACGAAATTTTCACATAACTTTAGAACTTTTTTGATGTTAATATCTTGAAATGTTTTCGTATTTACATAATAGATAGATAGATAGATAGATAGATAGATAGATAGATAGATAGATAGATAGATAGATAGATAGATAGATAGATAGATAGATAGATAGATAGATAGATAGATAGATAGATAGATAGATAGATAGATGGATCGATCGATAGATAGATAGTACTTTATTGATTCCTTCGGGAAAATTAAAATAATAAGACGTCTTATTATTCATGTTACATACCGACTTTCTTCTCTGCTCGTAACTGACTGGACTATTGACTCTTTCGGCCATTTTGTGTAGGATTTTATCAAAACAAATAGGGAATTTAACAAGACAGGACAATAAGAATCCTGGATGGTGAAATGTTGGTCAAAGCAGTTTGACCTTTGACCGCAGCCACAATGACATAAAATGCATCGGCACAGGCCAACACAGGAATCTTTCAATGTTGAAGGACGGGTGAACAGCAGCGTGCGCTGACCTTTGACCTCGTTTACGGCATCTTCTGAGAGGTGACGTGACTGCCGAGCTTTGTTTTAAAGTCATTAATGGCCGCTAATTAGCTTCCCCAGGCTCAGCTTGGTGGTTGGTGAAAGGACATGCTGAGGAAAAACAACAACAGTGACCACATCCTCTCTTTTTTTTCTTCTTCTTCATCTCCACACGCGCGAGCATTAAACCCCCCCCTTCCTCCGGTGTGGAGCTGCGCGCTTGTTCCCCACAGGCGCGACCACGCTGAGTTAGCGCTGCCTCACCGGGGATAATTACAGGCAGACTTGGCGGGGCGAGCGAGGCTTCCGACCAATGGGAGAGAGAAAGAGGGCCTATAGATTAGGATGTGATCAATAAACTGCTATTGGTTCATCCATGCAATCAATCAAGGGGGACGAACACAACATTAATCCAGGTGCGAGGCTCATAACTCGTACTGCAGCTGCTGCTCTGACTTCTTGTCGTAAACAAACAGCTTTTTTCCTCATCGCTCAACAACCGTTTTCCTCTAAAATTTGTACATTTTCTTCATAACATTATGATACTATTCTTATAATGTAACTTTGATCTCCTAAAAGTTTTATTTTACATAACTACAGTATTTTCTTGCAACTTAACATTTTACCCATAATATTACGATGTTATTTTAGTAACATTTCTTTAAGGTTTTTTTTTCATGCAACAATACAGAATTTTTGCTCGGAACATTCCAACTGTATTCTCGTAATGTTACAGCTTAATTCTGACAACATTACGACTTTCTTCTCATAACATTGTGACTTTATTCTAGTAACATAACTTTATTCCCGAAACAATACCACAAATTCTATTCTATTGTCATATAAGGACTTTATTCATGTAACGTTGCCGCATTTTTGCTCGGAATGCACAAGAAAATTTTGTAATTTAATTCTGATTACATTACCACTTTATTCTCATGACCCTCCGACTTCGTACTCTTAACGTTAGAGCTTCTTTTCTCATTAAGTTCGGACTTTTTTATCTTCAAAAAACGACTTTATTCATGTAACCATGCAATCTTAATCGAATACCATTAGAGATTTTAATCATGACATGGTGTCTCTATTCTCGTAAATCTACAACATTATCTTTGTAGCTTGTTAACTTGTAGCGTTACAACTTTATTTTTAAAGGTCAGAGCTTTGCATCTCAACATTGTAACTTTATTCTCATAGTATCATAACATCTCTTCTTGTAATATTCCGACTTTATTCCTGTAACATTACATCTTCTATTCTCATAAAGTTTCGAAATTTTCACTTAAAGAAAACAATTTTATTTATGCAACATTGCAATTTTAATCTTGTATCGTGAAATCTTTCAATCTGTTTTTATTGTCGTGAGATTACAACTTTTTTCTCGGAACATAACAGCTTGTTTTCTTGTGACTTTACAACTTTATTTTCGTAAAGCAAGGACTTTATTTGTGTAACATCAGTTTTGTACCTTGACATTGTAACTTTATTTCTCGTTAGCCTCATCGCTTTTATTCTCGTAACTTTCCGACTTTATACGTGTAACGCTAGAGCTTTTCTCATAAAGTTGCAATTTTTTCATGAAAACGACTTTACTCATGTAACATTGCAATTTAATTTCGTACCATGAGAGCTTTTAATTTTGACTTGGCATCTTTATTCTCGTAAGATTATGACGTTATTTTTGTAGCATTATTGCTAACACCTTTACTTTCATAAAGTAAGGACTTCATTTGCGTAACGTTACAGATTTTTATCTCAACATTGTAACCTTATTCTCTTGGCTTTATAGCTTCTCTTTTTGTAACATTACAACTTAATTCTCGTAACGTTACATCTTATTTTATCCCAAAGTTCCAACTTTTTCACTTTTAGTAAATGATTTTATTCATGTAACATTGCAGTTTTAATTTTGTACAATTAGATCTTTTATCTTGACATTGCATTTTTATTCTCATAGGATTACGACTTTATTCTTGTAACATTATAGGTTGTTTTCTTGTGGCATTACAACTTAAATTTTGTAAAGTGACGACTTTACTTGCGTCACATCAAAGCTTTCTATCGCAACGTTGCAACTTTATTTTTGTTAGCATCGTATCTAATACATTTTTGTCTTTTTCACCTTGATAAAAAAGGACTTTATTCATGTACGTTGGGATTTAATCTCAAATCAGGATAGTTTTCAATCTTGACAAAGCGTCTTTATTCTCGTAAGATTATGATGTTATTCTTGTAGCATTATAGCTCCTTTCTTGTAGCGTTACAACTTAACTTTCATAAAGGACTTTATTTGCATAACGTCAGAATTTTAAATCTCAGTTTTGCAACTTTTTCCTCTAAGCCTTATAGCTTCTCTTCTAGTAACATTCCGACTTTATTCTCGTAACGTACATTATTTTTTTTACAAACTTCCGACTTTTTCACCTCAAGAAAACAAGGTTATTCATGTAACATTGCGATTTTAATCTTGTGCCAAGATATCTTTTAATCTTGAAGTGATGTTTTTATTCTCATAAGATTACGACTTTATTAATGTAACTTAAGTTGTTTTCTTGTAGCATTACAACTTTATTTGTGTCACATCAGAGCTTTGTATCGCAACATTGCAACTTTATTCTCATTAGCCTATCTTCTTGAAACATTCCGACTTTATTCTCGTAATGTAAATCTTATTTTCTCCAAAAATTCCAAATTTTACACCTTAAGAAAACTACTATATCCACATAAAGTTGCGATTTTAATCTTATACCATGATATCTTTTAATCTTGAAATTATGTTTTTATTCTCGTAACATTACAACTTTATTATTGTACCATCATAACTTTTTTTCTTGTCGCGTTACAACTTTATTTTCGTAAAGTAAGGACGTACATCAGAACTTTGTATCACAACATTATTCCCGTTAGCATCATAGCTTATCTTCTTGTAACATTCCGACTTGATTTTCCTAATGATACCTCATATTTTCTCACAAAGTTACGACTTTTTTAACTTGATATCCTTTCATCTTGAAATGTTTTTATTCTTGTAAGATTACGACTTTATCATTGTAACATTACAAATTGTTTTCTTGTAGCGTTGCAACTTTATTCCCGTAAAGTAAGAACTTTATTTGCGCCACATCAGAGTTTTGTGTGGCAACATTATTGTCATTAACATTGTAGCTTATCTTCTTGTAACATTCCGACCTGATTCTTGTAACGTTCATCTTTTTTTCTCACAAAGTTCCTACTCTTTCACCTTAAGAAAACAAGGTTATTCATGTAATATTGCGATTTCAATCTTGTATTATGATATCTTTTAATCTTGAAATAACGTTTTTATTCTCGTAAGATTACGACTTTATTTATGTAATAAAACTTGTTTTCTTGTAGCATTACAACTTTATTTGTGTCACTTCAGAGCTTTGTATCGCAACTTCATTCTCATTAGCATCGTAGCTTGTCTTCTTGTAACATTCCAACTTTATTCCCTTGACGTAAATCTTATTTCCTCACAAAGGTCCGACTTTTTTACCTTATGAAAATGACTTTATTCATGTAACATTGCAGTTTTAATCCATACCATGAGAAGTTTTAATCTTGAAATGATGTTTTTATTCTCATAAAATTACGACTTTATTATTGTAATATTATAACTTTTTTCTTGTGGCGTTGCAGCTTTATTTCCGTAAAGTAAAGACTTTATTTGCGTCACATCAGAGCGTTGTATCGCAACATCATAGTTTATCTTTTTGTAACATTCCGACCTTAATCTCGTAACGTAAATCTTATTTTCTCACAAAGTTCCAACTTTTTCCACGAGATGTTTAAATCTTGAAATGAAATTTTTATTCCCGTAAGATTACGACTTTATTAATGTAACATAACTTCTTTTCTTGTAGAGTTACAACTTTGTTTCCGTCACATCAGAGCTGTGTATCGCATCATTGCAACTTTATTCTCATTAGCATCGAAGCCTATATTCTTGTAACATTCCGACTTTATTCTCATAACGAAATCTTATTTTCTCACAAAGTTCTGACTTTTACACCTTAGGAAACCAAATTTATTCACTTAACGTTGTGATTTCAATCTCATACCATGATATATTTTAATCTTGCAATGATTTTTTTTTCTCGTTACATTACAACTTTATTATTGTAACATCATAACTTGTTTTCTTGTAGCGTTACAACTTTATTTTCGTAAAGTAAAGACGTACATCAGAACTTTGTTTCGCAACATTATTCTCGTTAGCATCATTACTTATCTTCTTGTAACATTCCGACTTTATTCTCCTAACGATACGTCTTATTTTCTCACAAAGTTCCGACTTTTTCACCCTGATATCTTTTAATATTGAAATGTTGTTATTCTTGTAAGAGTACGACTTTATCATTGTAACATTACAACTTCTTTTCTTGTAGAATTGCAACTTTATTTCCGTAAAGTAAGAACTTTATTTGTGTCACACCAAAGCTTTGTATCGCAACTTTATTGTCATTAATATTGTAGCTTATCTTCTTTTAACATCCCAACCTTATTCTCGTGACGTTATGTCTTACCTTCTCAAAAAGTGCCAACGGTTTTTTTCCCAAAAATTACTAGATTCATGTAACGTGGCAATTTCAATCTCATACTATTAGACCTTCTTATCGCGGCGCTGCAGCTTTATTCTTGTAAGGCATACTTGCAAACACTCACGATTTTCCCGGGAGACTCCCGAATTTCAGTGACCCTCCCGAAAATCTCCCGGGGCAACCACTCTCCCGAATTTCTCCGGATTTCCGCCCAGACAATAACATTGGGGGCGTGCCTTAAAGGCACTGCCTTTAGCGTCTTCTAAAACCTGAAACCTTCACCCCTCAACATGCGGACCTGAGTGAGGACAGCCTGTCGTCACGTCCACTTTTCCTCCATACAAACAGCATGCCGGCGCAGTCACATAACATCTGAGGCTTTACACAGCCATACAGGTCACACTGAGGGTGGCCGTATAAACAACTTTAACACTGTTACAAATATGCGCCACACTGTGAACCCACACCAAACAAAAATGACAAACACATTTCGGGAGAACATCCGCACCGTAACACAACATAAACACAACAGTACAAATAGACAGAATCCCTTGCAGCACTAACTCTTCTTGGACGCAACAATATACACCCCCGCTACCCGCCGCCCCCTTCAATCTCAATCCCACCCCTACTCCCCAACCCCGCCACCATATCTCCTGACTTCGGAGGTCTCAAGGTTGGCAAGTATGTTGTAAGGTTACGACGTTATTCCTGTAACATCGCAGCTTTGTATTGCGATATTGTAACTGTAGTCTCGTTAGCACCGTCGCTTCTCTTTTTGTAACATTCCGACATTTCTTGCCGTACCGTTCGTTTTCTTTTGGGAGCCCGCTTTTACGCCCGTGTTTTCATCGTAATCGATCATCGCACCTCGATCTGGCAGGGATCGTCATTCCTAACTGCCGCCTTATGATGACGGGCGGGAAAAAAAGCGTTGTCGTGGTTATTTGTAGCGCGGCGATAAAAGATCTTCAAAGGAGCGTTATCAGAGAAGGAGCGGCGGTGGCGGCGGCTCTCAGCGCAGCACAAGAAAGACTCGACACGCCGCCTTCCGCCCTCCCTCCCCCCTCGCCTCATCCCTCCCCCCTCGCGTCTGTCGGCCTCTGTCGAGTTCCGCTCATAACCTCATAGCCACCCACCCTCGCAGCTCCCCGCCTCTCCCTGCCTGCTTTCCGCTGCTGGCGCACACACACACACACACACACACACACACACACACACACACACACACACACACACACACACACACACACACACACACACACACACACACTTTAGCGCTCTGCTGCACGCACACACATCTCACCATAGAGCGCACACACTCATGCACAATATTCCACGCACACACACACACACATCTTTAGCGCTCGGCTTACACACACACACAAACACACACACAAGCCTCTTTAGCGCTCTGCTGACGCGCACACACACACATGCACACACACATTCTTGTATTTGTTATCTTCTTGAGACCTGAGAAAAATGCCTACCTCTTTAGCATACATTGGGGTGGGGGTGGTGGGTGTTGAGCGGGGGGGGGGGTAGCATTTAAATATCTATCAAAGTTGCCAAACTTGAGACCTCTAAATTCAGGAGATGGGGGGGGTTTGAAGTGGGCAGGGTTGGGGTGGGGGGGTTTGGTGGTAGCAGGGGTTGGGGTGTATATCGTAGCGTTCCGGAAGAGTTAGTGCTGTAAGGGTTTCTGGGTATTTGTTCTGTTATGTTTATGTTGTGTTACGGTGCAAAATATGTTTGTCATTCTTGTTTGGTGTGGGTTCACAGTGTGGCGCATATTTGTAACAGTGTTAAAGTCGTTTATACGACCACCCTCTGTGTGACCTGTATGGCTCTTGACCAAGTATGCTTGCATTCACTTGTGTCTGTGTGTTGAAGCCGCATATTTTATGTGACTGGGCCGGCACCCTGTTTGGATGGAGGAAAAGTGGAAAGGTTGTAGAGGACGCTAATGGCATGCCCCCAATATTGTTGTCCGGGTGGAAATCGGGAGAAATTCAGGAGAATGGTTGCCCCGGGAGATTTCCGGGAGGGTCACTGTAATTCGGGAGTCTCCCAGGAACAAGTTTGATATATGTATGAGTATATCCGTTTGGCCACCGTTTTTAATGGAGAAGTCTGATCTACAAAATTTGCAGGCAGCATAAACTTCCCCTTCGAGCTGTCCTGGATGAACTTAAATTATTTTTTCCAATCATTTTGGAACTTGCAAGCGTACTTCTTTTTCTTACTCGTCGTCGGCATGTCTCATTCTTCTGCTTCGTCTCTGTTATGTTTTCGGTCATTACTACTTGCCGTAGTTTTGAGAGCAATGCATGATGGGAATCCGGATGTCAAGTGTCAGTGGATTACCGTGCCGGCTGGAAAAAACACACGCTGAGAAATAGCTCCGTGCCTGCCTATTTTATGGGTTATAGATCAACCTATGGATAACAGAGACATATATAATAGTCTCCTTTTCAGGTTGTAGAGGAGGCTAAAGGCAGTGCCTTTAAGGGACGCCCCCAATATTGTTGTCCGTGCGGAAATCGGGAGAACTTCGCGAGAATGGTTGCCCCGGGAGATTTTCGGGAGGGTCACTGAAATTCAGGAGTCTCCCGGGAAATCTGTAGGGTTGGCAAGTATGCTCTTTAGGACCACCCTTTCTAGATATATAATGATTTGAATTCACAACATTATTAACATATACAAAGTCTACAAATATAAAAAAAATTGAATTTCACAAGAAAAAGGTCACAGTTTCACAAGAAAAACTTTGAATTTTGGCAGTACTATAATAAAAGTTAGAATTTTACTCAACACAAGTCAAAATTTTACAAGAAAAACTGAACATCCATGGAACATTAAGATAAAAGTTGGAATTTTACTCAATAACAGTCGCAATTTTCCAAGAAAAGCTTAATATCTTGGCGATTTTATGAAAAGAGTCGTACTTTTACTCGACAAAAGTCACAATTTTTTAAGAAAACTTTAAAATTCTGGCAATATTATAATAATAATCGGGATTTTACTAGGCAAAATTATGACAAAAGTCATAAATTTGACAAAAGTTATAAATTTACTGGAAACAATTCACTGTTTTACAAGAACAAAAAAAAAAGGGCGATAATGTAATAAAGGTCAGAATTTTATATGGCAAACGTCACCATTTTGCATTAAAAAGTAATGATTTTACATTATAAAGTAATAATTTTACGAGAAAATATTGCAATATTACAGAAACAGAAAGAGTACGAGAAATTCTTCCCAATTTTAAAAGAAAAAAGTCGACACGTTGTGAAAAATAGGCTTCTTTTAGTCAATTTTTTGTTTGTAATTGTTTTTTAATCGTCATTATTTACTTCATGTTATTACAGTATATCTCTAAATAAATATATATTTTTTAAAATTATTATTATTTTTTATTAATTTTGGCCAAAGCGGCCGCATTTCAATTTCTTACACACACTTGTTATTACATATGTTGGCCAGAAGGGGAGCACTTCAAATTTTTACACACACTTATTATTTCATATGTTGGCCAGCGGGGGAGCACTTTTAAAACCGACACACAATAAAATAAAAAAAAACCTTATTTTTTGGGGACCACCCTCATTTTGATAGATTTCACCACCAGGGGTGCAAATGAGACATTCTCTATTAGATGCAATAGTTTCCCGTATTGGGACCAATTCTCGTTCATATGGAAGGTACTTTTCCTTGTTGAAGTCTCAAGAACGGTAAAAATACAAGAACATACACACACAGACACACACACACACGCTCGCGTCAATAAAAAGCCCAGCGATGTGAGGAGAGGCCGCCGGCGCTTCGCTCCCTCCCTTCCCTCATCCCCCCCCCCCCCCCCCGCCACTGCGATTAGCCGAGGCAGGCTGGCTGGCGAGAGGCGCCCCTCCGTTATCTGGGGCGGTGGCAGGCTGTGTGTGTGTGTGTGTGTGTGTGTGTGTGTGTGTGTGTGTGTGTGTGTGTGTGTGTGTGTGTGCGTGTGTGCGTGCGTGCGTGCGTGCGTGCGTGCGTGTGATGAATTTAACTCTTTCCAGGATGGAAGCGAAGAGGCGAGCTGGCTCTTATCACACAGCAAGCAGGACACACGCTGACGTCAAGCCAGCTAATGTCTCATTAGAATACTGATTATAAGAGGATCCTTCTGATTGGTTGTTCTTTCATGACATCACGACCCAGAAACTTGTTGTTTATCGTCAACATTTCGAATATGTATAAATATAAAAATGTTTTTTTTGGGCGGGGGATTTTTTTTTTTTTTTTTTAAACATATGTCCATAAAAATTCAGTAATTTGATAAGGATAGGGTAAATTTTATTTCGGTAACATTACGACTTTTCTCTAATGGTTTATTGAAATTATTCTTTTTGACAACATTTTTCTTACGTTTCGACATTGTTCGCTTCATTCTCCTAACGTACGACTTTTTCTAAGATTGTTCTTGTGACATTATGACTTTTCTCGTAACCTGAGAATAAAGTCGTAAGAAGTCTTGTCTCTCTACAAATTTTTACAATGCGTTTTCTTTTGAGATTACGACTTTTTAGTGACATGCTTGTTAGTTTGTGACTTTTTTCTAGTCACAGAACGACTCCCGATAATGACTTTTCGAATAACATTACTCTTTTCTGGTAACATTATGACATAATGCGATGTTACACATTCTTGTAACATCGCAACATTTTCCTTACGCTTCTACATTATTCGCTTAGCATTACAGCTTTCTTTCCACTACCGACGACATTCTCCTGACGTAGGACTTTTTTTACGATAAGATTGTTCTCGCAACCTTACAACTTTTCTCGTAACCTCAGACCTTTTTTCTTGAATGTTTACAAGAATAAAGTCTTCACAGCTCTTGTCACGCTGCAATTTTTTAAAACAGATTTTCTTGTGCGATTACGACTTTTTAGTGACATTCTTGTAAATGTATGACCTTTTTCCCCATCACCTAACGACTCTCTCCTGTTATTGATTTTTCTCCTAATATTACTCTTTTCTGGTAACGTTACGCCTTTTTCCTCGTAATATCGCAGCTTGTTTTCTTGTAACCATACATTCTTGCTGTTTTTCTGTTTTTCTAACGTTATGACATTGCTCGTAACCTTGTCTTCTTTTCTTGTAACCTTGTGACTAATGTTGCAATTTCATTTGCTTGAATCGTTATTTTCTGAATATTATACCTTTTTTCTCGTAACCTTATAACTAAAGATGTCTGATAATATCTGGCTGTCGATATTATCGGCCGATAAATGCTTTAAAATGTAATATCGGTAATTATCGGTATCAGTTTCAAAAAGTAAAATGTATTACTTTTTAAAACGCAGCTGTACGGAGTGGTACACGAACGTGGGGAGAATTACAGAGCGCCAATAAACCTTAAAGGCACTGCCTTTGCGTGCCGGCCCAGTCACATAATATACGGCTTTTCACACACACAAAAGAAAGCAAGGAATACTTGGTCAACAGCCATACAGGTCACACTGAGGTTGGCCGTATAAACAACCTTAACACTGTTACAAATATGCGTCACACTGTGAACCCACACCAAACAAGAATGACAAACACATTTCGGGAGAACATCCGCACCGTAACACAACAGAACAAATACCCAGAACCCTTTGCAGCACTAACTTTTCCGGGACGCTACAATATACACCCCCCGCTACCCCTAACCCCACCCACCTCAACCTCCTCATGCTCTCTCAGGGAGAGCATGTCCCAAATTCCAAGCTGCTGTTTGGAGGCATGTTTAAAAAAAATAATGCATTTTGTGACTTCAATAATAAATATGGCAGTGCCATGTTGGCATTTTTTTCCATAACTTGAGTTGATTTATTTTGGAAAATCTTGTTACATTGTTTAATGCATCCAGCGGGGCATCACAACTCTCAAAACCTTTTATTTTTATGTAACAGGACTTTTATCTTCGCAACTTTAAAACTTTTTTCCCGAAATATGACTTCTCAAGTAAACCTTTTTTTTTTTGTAACTCTTACGACTTTCTTGCGTTAACTTTCAAACTTTCTCTTGTGTTCTGACGATATTCTTAAAATCACAACAAGTTTTTGTTATCACCCACCGTTTAGCAAAAGGCAAACCGACTAACAAGTTGGAGGAGGACTCAGGACAGATATGGAAATATATTTAAAAAAAATCTAAATGGGGCAACAAAACCCGATATTTTCAGCCATCTTTCTGAAAACAAATACAGAAATGTTACAATTTTTTCTGGAAACAAATCCAGATGCTTTAGCTGTAGCCATTTTTCTGGTGACAAAACAAGATTATTTTAGTCAAAGTCACACCGATTAACAAGACAAGTCTACGGTGCTATTTTTCTGTGAAATAAACTTGAATGATTTAAAAATTTGGCTCACGGCTTGATATGGAAAAAAAAAATTCTTCCTGAAGATAAACCATTTGAGAAGCACTCAACTCACACATGCTTACTCCAAATCATCATTGATGCAGAACCAGCAGACAATAACCAACATTAAGTTTCATGTTCATTGGAAATTCCCCCGACAGCTCGTACAGCAAATGAATATGTTTGTCTTGATACCAGGAATAACGTCAGCTAACTTAGCATCAACTTAAGACAATGATGTTGCCTAGCTAGCTAGGACTTTACTTACATCTCTCATTCCTCGCTGCTTCTTCCCTGCTGCGGGCGAATAACTTTCTGATATCCATCTCGGAGTTACAGTTTGAGTCAAATCAAAATCAAAATAATATAATTAACAAATTGTTGTTGGCTAACGTTACCTACCTCAGCAGTGATTCGCATCCTCTCTCTCTCTCTCTCTCTCTCAACCGAAGTCTCGATCCACATGTGAATAAATTACCATATTAATTAGCCATGTGCTCATTGTTACGTGGAGTGAATACAGTAGCAATCAATTACCATACTAAGTAGTATGTGCGTTGTTGTCTATGTTATGTAGACTTAAAACTCTGAAGCGTTTTTTTTTATTGCTGAAATTTTTACTGGGGCACTGCAGATCAACACTGGGGCACGTGCCACAGTGAAATCTGTCTGGCGACGCCACTGGTGCGAACTCATCCATGGCACATTACGACTTGATGATCGTTTTTTCCAGCAACGTTATGACTTAAAAAAAAAAATTGTTGACATTAAAACATTTCTTTGCAAGTCTGTCGTCATGTGATGTCCTTACGATTTCGCAGTTTTGTGAATACGTGTTTGACTGCACGTGGCACTACAGTACATGAACCAAATGGTGTTCTGGGCTGATAAGTGCTTTCTTGAAGTAGAAGCTACATTTTGGAGGAATAGACATGGCCACTGCCGTTCTTGTGGAGTGCGTAACGTCGGAGGTGATTATGCTGGCTTTGCAAAGGGCAGCTGCTCACAGAGTTCAATGCAAACAGCCTGCAGCCAAAGCAGCTAATTGAACTATTTGATGTGCGGGGCGCCACTTTGAAGACATCATTCCGCGCCGACGGGTCGCCTGTGATCTCACCATTAAAACGAAAAACGGTCGGTGGAGACGGAGAGGAAGGGGGCGGCGGCAGCGGCGGCGGCGATGTCGTGCCGGCGACCGCAACCCTGCCCCACCGCCTGTGAATAGCAGCCGGCTGTGATAAACAACAGGCGGCACTCAAACAGCGGTCAGGCCCGTGGCACGCCGTGGCTGCGAGGTGACAAAGCCCCACCTTGTTTTGTTGCCGCTGTCGCCGATCCGCCTGCCCTCCCCCCTCTGTGCGTCATGGCCGGACTCCAACAATGGCTGGGCTCTCTCCTGTCACGCACACACACACACACACACACACACACACACACACACACACACACACACACACACACACACACACACACACACACACACACACACACACACACACACACACACACACACACACACACACACAAGCACACAGAGATCTGACAAATGATAGGCTGGCGAGTGGAGGCCAGCTAATAGCAGGCCGTGCGCCTGCCGACATGCCCGTGGGCCGCGGCTGTTAAATTGTATCCAATTACGAAGGTTGCGACGATACCAAGGAGCGGAGGTGGGGCCAAGGCGGGCGGCGGGGGGGATAATAATTCTTCCCGCATGACGGGGAAATTCTCTTATTTCCTCGTCTCCAATGGTGCGGGTCTTGAAATGTTTAAGCGTGTGTATGGGGTCCTTTTGTTTTGGCTACAGGGCGAAGCTGCAAGTCAGGTTTTCCGCTTTCTTTAATCAAAATCCTGTTAATCCGAGGCGTAGACCAACAATGGCCAGCAGGGCGCGGCCTGTAATTATAATTATTTGTCATTTCAAACCAACACTTGATGCAGTGCCCATTAAAACCTCAGTAATACACACCCAAATGCATAATTTTTTTGTAACTTGCTTGAAACATTACAACTTTTTCCCATAATTTTACGGTATTTTTTTTTTTGCATTACAGTACGGCTTTGTACTCTAACCGGAACTTTTCGCCCAACGGAACTTTTTTCTCATAAAAGTACGACCTTCGGAACTTGTCGGAACTTCTCTTAAAATGTAGTCTTTTTCTTGGAGCATTACACCGTTTTCTCATATGGAGTACCACTGATAGTCACACATACACACGAGGTGTGGTGAAATTAATCTCTGCATTTGACCCATCCCCAATGTGGAGAGGGGAGCAGTGAGCAGCATTGATGGCCGCGCTCAGGAATCATTTTGGTGATTTAACTCCCAATTCCAACCCTTGATGCTGAGTGCCAAGCAGGGAGGTAACGGCTACCATTTTTATAGTCTTTGGTATGACTCGGCTGGGGTTTGAACTCTTGACCTACCGATCTCAGGGCGGACACTCGAACCACAAAGCCACTGAGCAGGCTTTACGACTTTTTGGTAAACACATAATCTATTTCTCTGAATCTTGGGACCGTTTCTTGTAAAATTTGACATTTTCTCGTAATTGTATGACAGTAAAACAAATCACAACTTTTCTTACATTATGACTTTTTTATCGCAACTGTACAACTTTCTCGTAACTTTCTAACCTCTTGTAACCTTTTTCTGAACCTTACGATCAATTTTTTCCCAACACTGAGACGTATTTTACTTATCTTAACACTTACTCCTTTTTTCTCCTAATTTTATGACATTAAAACGAAAAATTTTTTTTCTTTCAACGTTGCACCGTTTTCTCAACTATTTTTCTCAAAACCTTCCGACTTTTCGTATACATACACTTTTTGCTTCGAGCCGTACGACTTTTTCGTTGTAACATTTTTTTGGGGTAACCGTAAGACATTTTCTCCTAACAATATTCCTTTTTAATCATAGTGTTACGAAATTAAAAAAATTACTTATTTTTTCCTGCAAAATTTTCTCAAAAGAAAATACTTTTTTTTCACTAGTGAGATTACATTTTTTTTACTGTTTTTTCTCTAATCTATTAACCATAACATTTACTGTCCATGTCACGACATCTTTTTTTCCATAATGTTATGAGTTTATTTGCGTAACATTACAACTTTTTTCAAGCTCATGCAGTTTAAGTACTGTATATTCTTGTAACATTCCGATCGTTTTTTGTTTCATTACAGAACTTTTTTTCTTGTTACGTTACCAGTTTTTGCCTATGACCTTACTAGGACTTTCATATTTTGGGGGGCTTGGGCGAGGCAATAAATGAGGAAAGTTAACATTTTCTGGAGGATATGACGCACAATATGATTGTGATTACGAGCTGACATTCAAAACCACCACTTGGCACATATTCAAACACAGTAAACAGACAATAAAAACAGCAACTAATAATAATTCCAGTATTTTTTACAAAATAACATAAATGCCTTTCACTCGCGATAAACTGGCTAATCCTTGTAGCTGCATGACTGAATGACATGTAGACCGTTCAATGACAGCTAATGTTTTGATAGTAGGTTTTTCCAAGTTAGTATTATTCTTGAAAAAAACAAGTCCTTTTATATTGCTTATTTTTCATGACAAAAGGTTCAACTATCCTTCAACTCATGTGTATTTAAGTTTGTTGCACATTGCATATGGTAGTTTAAAAAAAAAAGATTATTAATAACAATAATGATAATACATTGAATATGAGAAATACTAATACATATTCAATGTATTATCATTATTGTTATTATTATTATTATGAGAATCAGCATTTATAAGTCCGGGTTCATGGTTCTCACCCGGAAAAGGGCGGAGTGCTACCTCCGGGTTGGCGAGGAGACCAGTAACGTGCGGTGAGATTCATGGCTGGTGAGGCACTGACTTCATCACAGTCAGATTTATAAACATTTGAACCCTATAGGGTATCTTATTCACCATTTGATTGGCAGCAGTTAACGGGTTATGTTTCAAAGCTCATTTATACCAGCATTCTTCCCTGCTTGGCACTCAGCATAAAGGGTTGGAATTGGGGGTTTAATCACCAAAAAGGATTCCCGGCCGCTACTGCTCACTGCTCCCCTCACCTCCCAGGGGGTGAACAAGTCAAATGCAGAGGACAAATTTCACCACACCTAGTGTGTGTGTGACAATAATTGGTACTTTAACTAATGTAGCAGGTACTTTAGCTAGTATAGTATAGTGTCAACTAAATTACACTTATTATTATAATTATTAGCCATAATACTGCTAACATTAAAAATATTAAATAATCACATGTATGTAGAAAATACAAACACGACAGTACACAGTGTTGTCAGTCTGACAGGTGTAACCGCGCTCCAGCGGCAGTGTTTATTCATTGTCTTCACTGTAGCATAAATAATGCGGATAGCCTTAAAACGCCACAATACTCAGTCACCATATTTAAGTACCCAAAATAAAGACTGGCCATGAATATAAATTAATTTGTATCAGAAACATTGGAGGAAACGGGATTAAAACCCGATGCTAACAGCCCATAGAAAATACATGGGTACGGCTAGTAGCTACTATTAGCAAACAATTCACTTATCAGTTCGGCCTAATATCTCAACATCGACAAACTCTTTCGTCGCAACTCGGCCCTGATGGTCGGCACCTACAAGTTTACAATTAGTTGTAAAATGTTGGACGGTTGTTTTTACAATATGCAGGCAAACGACAACTTTATAACATACCGGCTTCAGATGTCCCCAGGTCTAGCCGAGTAGTGCAAGAATGATCTCTGGGATCACTAGCGCCCTCTACCGCCAGGAGGCCGGAGAACTGGTGCCTCACATAGTCCGTCTTCGGAGCCGTTTTATGATTGCCCAGCACAAGAAATACGTTACACACATACAGTTGTTGACAAAATACACTGTACATTATATACCTCAGCTAACTAAATTATGGAAATGTATAACACATTCAGTGTTTTTCAACCTTTTTTGAGACAAGGCACATTTTTTTCCATTTAAAAATCCAGAGGCACACCACCAGCAGAAAACGTTAAAAAAAATGAAACTCCACCAGGTCCTCTTCGTGTCTTATTTTGAGTTTGTTGGCGTTTTCCTGTGTGTTGTGCTTTAGTTCTTGTCTTGTGCTGATATTTTGGTGTTTTCCTGTAGCAGTTTTATGTCTTCCTTTGAGCGCTCTTCCCCGCACCTGCTTTGCGTTACCAAGCAAGGCTATTGAAGCTGTTGCTATTCTTCTTTGTGGGGACATCTTTGATTGCCATGTCATGCACAGATGTACTTTGTGGACGCCGTCCGTCTCTGCTCCACACGCTGCAAGTTTTTGCTGTCGTCCAGCATTCTGTTTCTGTTTACTTTGAAACCAGTTCAGTTTTACTATCATTTTACATAGCAATCCCAATTCTTTATTGCCTTATCCTTTTGTTAATTTTTGGCTTAAGCGTTACATACCTTTTTTTACCTGCACACTGTGGTCTGCATATTGGGAACACAGTTCTACAGCAGAGTTCTACACAGCACGGACACTAAGAAACGGCACAGTATTTGCAGATTATAATTATTAATTTGCCAACATTTTTATTTTTTTTGGACCAATTAGGTGAAGTTGCATCATTTCCCACGGCACAGCAGACAATATCTAACGGCACACTGGTGTGGTTGAAAAACATTGATATAATTCATATCGAAATACGGTCTCACTGTACAGCAGACAGCAGTTAGTCGAGTCATTGCGCAATCCACGGGAGGCCCAGCTGGCTGTGACTCACCGCAAGTAATTCTCAGTATTTGAACGGCAAATGTGAAAATTAAAGGGGAACATTATCACCAGACCTATGTAAGCGTCAATATATACCTTGATGGTGCAGAAAAAGGACCATGTATTTTTTTTACGGATTTACGAACTCTAAATGGGTGAATTTTGGCGAATTAAACGCCTTTCTGTTTATCGCTCTGGAGGGGATGACGTCACAATGTGACGTCGCCGAGGTAATACAGCCGCCACTTTCATTTTCAACCCATTGTAAACATTGGGTCTCAGCTCTGTTATTTTCCGTTTTTTCGACAATTTTTTGGAACCTTGGAGACATCATGCCTCGTCGGTGTGTTGTCGGAGGGTGTAACAACACTAACAGGGAGGGATTCAAGTTGCACCACTGGCCCGAAGATGAGAAAGTGTCTGCCGCCAGACCCCATTGAATGTACCAAAGTGTCTGCACATTTTACCGGCGATGACAGACATGGCACAGAGATGTATGGATAACCTGCAGATGCATTTGCAACGATTAAGTCAACGAAATCACAAAGGTGAGTTTTGTTGATGTTGACTTATGTACTAACCAGACATATTTGGTAGCGGCGTGACTGCCAGTTAATCGATGCTAACATGCTATGCTAATCGACGCTAATATGTTATTTACCGGCGGTGCTAAAGCAGACCTGGCACAGAGATGTATGGATAACCTGCAGATGCATTTGTAACGATAAAGTCACAGAAATCACAAAGGTGAGTTTTGTTGATGTTGACTGCCAGCTAATCGATGCTAACATGCTATGCTAATCGATGCTAACATGCTATTTACCGGCGGTGCTAAAGCAGACATGGCACAGAGATGTATGGATAACCTGCAGATGCATTTGCAACTATATTACGTTTCCTTCCACCCACATTTGATGCCAAAAAACACTTACCAATCGACGGATTTAAGTTGCTCCAGTGTCACAAAATGCGAAAGTCCTGATCGTTTGGTCCGCACATTTTACCGGCGATGCTAACGCAGCTATTCGGCCATGCTATGGCTATGAATAGCGTCAATAGCTATTCGCTCAATAGCTTCAGTTTCTTCTTCAATACTTTCATACTCCAACCATTCGTTTCAATACATGCGTAATCTGATGAATCCGAGCTAATGTCGCTATATCTTGCTGTGCTATTCGCCATTGTTTGTTTACACTGGCAGCACTGTATGACGTCACAGGAAAATGGATAGTGGCATCGCAAATAGCGAAAATCAAGCACTTTAAAGCTTTTTTTAGGGATATTCAGAGACCGGTAAAATTTTGAAAAAATCTTCAAAAAATACAACATGCCACTGGGAACTGATTTTTATTGTTTTTAACCCTTTTGAAATTGTGATAATGTTCCCCTTTAACAAAAAACTAATCAGAAGACTCTAAGGCTCCTTTTGTTTTGTTATGGCCAGCAACAACATTCAGAAATAAATCAATCAATCAATCAATGTTTGCTTATATAGCCCTAAATCACTAGTGTTGCAAATGATTTGTATTATTTGGTAGAACATTTTTTGTTGCGATTTTTTTTTCGCCTCTGAGTCTTATTATTTGGCTACACAAATTCTGATAAAAATAAAATTAGCCTGATTAACATTTATAAGGTGTTTTTCTTTGGTCAATGGTATTTCATTAGATGCCATCAGGGCATATTAAAGTCTTTGGAATGTCGGGTTTTTTTTGCACTGAAAGTCACTCTAAACAAATATAAAAGTAGTTTTATGCGTTATAATTTAGAGATGGTTGTCTTCCATTTTGAAGGTAGTTTGCTGTTGCAACACCCGCATGCACGGTTGAGCAGACTTTGCAAAGCAAGCGTCAGCGTGCAGGAGAAATAAACACACCCAGGCGCTGCTTTGTTATGAGACGTCTTTGCTGCTCATTTATTTGATGGAGTGCAAGTCAAGTCAGACCAGCGACGCTGCCAAAAATAAGGGAAGGGATGCGAGTCTGTGTGTGCGGGTGTGTGTTTGTGTAAGATGGTGGCAAAGCTCCGTTAAAGTGCTAACTCGGAGTCGCACCGTGGTGTCACTGACACCCAGAGGGAAAGTTCAACAGCAAGGGGGGTGAAAAGGGGGTCAAGTGTCGGGTCATTAGTTCAACTCGTCAAGCGAGGCCACTGACAGCGGTCACTTCGCACAAGCCGCTGAAAAAATTGTAAACAAGAAGAGGAGGGCGAAGAAACGGGGCCAGGCTAAATTTAAATGGATGGCATTATGCTGCCAATCACACCTCGTGGCACCACTGACACCAACCATGAGATGATGAACTGTCGGAGACTGTTGCTAAGCAGCGTTAGGCCATCATTTACCTGTTTGGACCTTCGGGAAAGGGAAAAGAGTGTGTGAAAAATATTTTTGTTGTTCATATGGCTGAGCAGCAGGGTGGGACCATATAAAAAATGTACATTTCAATGTACAATGTTGTTATAAATACAGTATATCAAAAACTACAAGTACTTTTTATACAGCAAGAAAACAAAATAACCTTTCAAAAACAACAACAAGAGAATAAACACGTGTTTGCGAATTTTGAGTGCTTATGACAATAAGAAATTGCTGTAACTTCATCAAGATGAAAGACATAGTCACAATATTTGGAGAGCTCAAGTTCCGTTACAATTTGATCGTGAACGGACTGAAAACGGTTACTTGTGTTCTGCGCACAAAGAGATGTCGGACACGGCAAATGGACCACCGCCATGCACATTTTGAATGCGGTTCAAATAAAAAACGTGAGCTGTGTTCTTAGTACAAAAAAAAGGAATGACCAGGGGAATCTATGATGCAGATGAGGAATTCAAAGTCTTCTCCCGCAAAATTTGGAGACGGACGTTTTTTTACGAGACCATACGACATTATGTGTGGAAGTAAACTGTAATGTAAATTGCTGTAGTTATGCTGTACAATAGGAAAAATAAATGTATCTCCAAACTTACCGTATTTTTCGGACTATAAGTCGCAGTTTTTTTCTTAGTTTGGCCAGGAGTGCGACTTATACTCATGAGCGACTTGAGTGTGAAATTATTAACACATTACTGTAAAATATCAAAAATATTATTTAGCTCATTCATGTAAGAGACTAGACGTATAAGATTTCATCAGATTTAGCAATTAGGAGTGACAGATTGTTTGGTAAACTATACTATAGCATGTTCTATATGTTATAGTTATTTGAATGACTCTTACCATAAAATTAAACGTTAACATACCAGGCACCTTCTCAGTTGGTTATTTATGCGTCTTATAACGTACACTTATTCAGCCTGTTGTTCACTATTCTTTATTTTAAATTGCCTTTCAAATGTCTATTCTGTGGTGTTGGGTTTTATCAAATACATTTCCCCCAAAAATGCGACTTATACATGTTTTTTTCCCTCCTTTATTTTGCATTTTCGGCAGTTGCGACTTATACTCCGAAAAATACAGTACTCATGCGCAAACGTCTATTTTTTGAATGGAAAGAAACTAAGAAATTGTCGTAAATGATCACCAAGTGTTTAAAATACTGAATACAAAAGTTATTTTGAAATACCTTGAACAATTTTTATATAAAATGAAAACAAAATAAGCGTTCAAAACACCCGTTGTCCTTGTGCTCAATAAAAACAGCACGTGTCTCAGAATTTTTTGTGTTTATGACGTTCAAAAAATTGTACCATATTAAAGACCAAGTCCCAAATTTTACCCCGTTTCGAGATCTGAAGTAATTGTACAACCACGCAAAATTTGTCCGAGACCCGAACAAAAGTGTGACCTGTGTACCGCAAAAAAAAAAAAAAAAAAAGTCAGACAGGCCAAATATGCAAAATTTTTTACGTGATACAGATAAAATTTTACATGTGTTCTACATTAAAAAGAAGTCAGGTCGGGCGGATAGAAGACAATGAACCCTCAGTGTTTGTTTTTATTTTTTTAAAACTCTTTGGCCCTAAAATTCGGATACAATGTTTTACACATAATGTACGACATTATGTGTAAAAGTTAACACTAATACTATACAATAGAAATATATATTTGTCTTTGCACTTACTAATGTAAAGTAGTCTACTTTTTGAATGCAAAATCTAGGAAAAAGAAGGTCTTAGATGATCTGCAATTGTTAATAATAGTGTACATGAACCTTCTTTTGAATGTCATAACCAGCAATAAAAAAGCAATCCAGGCCATGTTTGGCCGACGTTGAGATGTCAAGTAATGCTACAAAAATCCAAAGTTTGTGTGTGATCATAATAACACTGTGACCTGTGTCCAAAAAATGTCAGATCTGAAAAGAAACTAAAAATTACTCATCAAAATCAAAAAAAACCCCGCAAGTTTCCATTGTAAATGGATGATAAATATAAAGAAGAAATAAATAGTTTTTTTCCAAAGTACTTTTTTCCAAATCCTCACCCCCATAATTTGGAATTACAAGTTTTTTGTTTCCAGACTGTTTGACATTATACATACGAGTAAACAATAATTGTATCAATGCAGTACAACAGGAAAAATAAATTTATCTCTAAACTGTGTTCGTCTACTTTTTGAATACAAACAAACTAAGAAATTAACAGTTTTACATGATTAGTAACTGTTTATAATGCTGTATATAAAAAAGCTATTTTGAATGTTGCAACTTCCTAAAAATTGAAGCAAGAGAAACAATATTTGGCCGACGTTGAGATCTGAAGTAATGTTACAAACATGCAAAATTTGAGTGTGATCACAATAAAACTGTAACCTGTGTTCTGCGCACAAGAAAATGTCGGACAGGGCAAATGGGCAAATTGTCTCTAGACAGTTCGACATTACGTGTACGAGTAAACAATAATCATATCGATGCTGCAAAATAGGAAAAAGACATTTATCTCTAAACATACTTATGTCGTTGTCTACTTTTTAAATACAAACAAATAAATTAATGGTTTTACATGATTAGCAATTGTGTATAAAGCTGTATATAAAAAAGCTATTTTGAATGTTGCAACTTCCTAAAAATTGAAGCAAGAGAGACCATATTTGGCCGACGTTGAGATCTCAAGTAATGTTACAAACGTGCAAAATTTGAGTGTGATCACAATAAAACTGTGACCTGTGTTCTGCGCACAAGAAAATGTCGGACAGGGCAAATGGCCAACTATTTCAAAATACCTGTTTTTTTCACAAGCCATCCTCTAAATTCCTGTAAAAGCAAACAAAAGTACTATTATATATTTGCTGTATAATATGAAAATAAATTAAAAAAAAAAAGTCAAATCTGAAAAGAAACTAAAAATTACTCTTTAAAATCGAAAAAATAAAGAAAGATGCCGTTTCGATGGTAAATGGATGTTAAAGAATCTACAGTACTTTTTTAGTTTTTTTCCAAACCCTCACACCCAAAATTTGGAATTACAAGTTTTTGTTTTCAGACTGTTCGACCTTACGTGCACGAGTAAACAATAATCGTATCGATGCTGCAAGGGCAAATGGCCAACTTTTTCAGAATACCTGTTTTTTTTCACAAGACATCCTCCAAACTCATGTAAAAGCAAACAAAAGTACTATTATATCTTTGCTGTATAATATTAAAATTAATTTAAAAAATGTCAAATCTGAAAAGAAACTAAAAATTACTCTTTAAAGGGGAACATTATCACCAGACCTATGTAAGCGTCAATATATACCTTGATGTTGCAGAAAAAAGACCATATATTTTTTTAATCGATTTCCGAACTCTAAATGGGTGAATTTTGGCGAATTAAACGCCTTTCTGTTTATGCTTCTCTGAGCGACGACGTCAGAACGTGACATCACATCGGTACTCAACGCCATTTTTCCCTACACATCAGACGCATCGAGTCGAATCAGCTCTGTTATTTTCCGTTTTTTCGACTGTTTTCCGATACCTTGGAGACATCATGCCTCGTCGGTGTGTTGTCGGAGGGTGTAACAACAACGATCAGGGACGGATTCAAGTTGATTTACGTAGAATGTGCATCGATTAGCACGGCATGCTAATCGATGCTAACATGCTATTTAGGCTAGCTGTGTGTACATATTGCAGCATTATGCCTCATTTGTAGCTATATTTACATTTAGCCTTTTCCTCCATCCACATTTAATGCCGAACAAACACTTAGCAATCGACGGATTTAAGTTGCTCCAGTGTCAAGAGATGCAAAAGTCCCCCGTTTGGTTTTTACCGGCGATGCTACGACAGAGATGGCACAGAGATGGCAAAAATGTCTGGATATCCTGCGACACTCAAAGTAGATGCATTCCCAATGATAAAATCAACGAAATCACAAAGGTGAGTGTTGTTATAGACTTATTTGGTCGCGACATGACTGCCAGCTAACCGATGCTAACATGCTATTTAGACTACCTGTATGTACATTTGAAACTATATTTACATCCAGCGTTTCCTTCCACCCACATTTAATGCGAAACAATCGACGGATTTAGGTTGATCCATTGTCAATGCCAAAGTCCTGATCGGTCGGTCTGCACATTTTACCGGCGATGCTAACGCAAAGATGGCCGAATAGCGTCGTTTCTTCTTCAATTTCATTTTCACTATCTGCCTCCAACCATCTGTTTCAATACATGCGTAATCTGTTGAATCGCTTAAGCCGCTGAAATCAGAGTCTGAATCCAAGCTAATGTCGCTATATCTTCCTGTGGTATTCGCCATTGTTCGTATTGGAATCGCTATGTGACGTCACAGGGAAATGGACAGTGGCTTAATAGGGAAAATCAAGCACTTTAAAGCTTTTTTTAGGGATATTCCAGGGTGGGTAACATTTCGAAAAAAATTTCGAAAAATAAAATAAGCCACTGGGAACTGATTTTTATTGGTTTTAACCCTTCTAAAATTGTGCTAATATTCCCCTTTAAAATAAAAAAAAAAAAAGGAAGATGCCGTTTCAATGGTAAATGGATGTTAAATAATCTACAGTACTTTTTTAGTTTTTTTTCCAAACCCTCAACCCCAAACTTTGGAATTACAAGTTTTTGTTTCCTGCGATGAGGTGGCGACATGTCCAGGGTGTACACTGCCTTCCACCCGATTGTAGCTGAGATAGGCACCAGCGCCCCCCGCGACCACAAAGGGAATAAGCGGTAGAATATGGATGGATGGATGGATGGAAGTTTTTGTTTCCAGACTGTTCGACATTACGTGTACGAGTAAACAATAATTGTATCGATGCTGCAAAATAGGAAAAAGACATTTATCTCTAAACATACTCATGTCGTTGTCTACTTTTTGAATACAAACAAACTAAGAAATTAATGGGTTTACATGATTAGCAATTGTTTATAATGCTGTGTATCAAAAAGCTATTTTGAATGTTGCAACTTTCTAAAAACTGAACAAGAGAGACCATATTTGGCGTTGAGATCTCTAGTAATGTTACAAACATCCAAAATTTGATTGTGATCACAATAAAACTGTGACCTGTGTTTTGCGCACAAAATTTGTCGGACGGGGCAAACGATCAGCTATCTTGGTTGTTCCAACAACCAAAACCGCAACAAAGTTTGGAGATACATGGTTTTCAAAGGACATTATGTATAAAAGGCAAAAATAATACTGCTATGTTGTCGCCGCACAATATATAAAAAAACATGAGAATATCCAAATTTTAGCTCCTGTGTTGAGATCCCGAATGCTGTACTCACGCTAATTTGACCGTGATTCATGTACAGTGCACAAATGACTTTGAACATAGCAACTCTTATTTTTGGAGATACATGGTTTTTCACAAGACATCCTACGGAATTCTGTTAGGCAAACATTTCCAAAACTCTTTTTGACCCATCAAATATATGCAACATTTGATCGTTATCCAAATCAAAGATATGGAGATACACAGTTTTCACAAAATCTGTGTAAAAGTAAACCTGTCGTCGCTGTCCAATTAAAAAACTTTTAATGTCCATTTTGTGACATGTCACTCTTTTTAATAATGTCTCCAAATTACAAATGAAAAGTGTGAACACACCAACATTGGCTAATGGCTGAACGTCATGTATTCTTTTGCCAATCATCAATAAAGGTCAAATTTCGCCAACTTGAGTCGGATTGACGCACTCAAGTCAAACTGAATGGCTAAATTGGGCATCAGCCTTTGATCACGGGGATTGTTTTGTGAAATGTCAACGCGATGCTTTGCTAACATGTCGTTTATCTTCGCTATGTTTGTTAGAAAACTGAAAGAACATGAAAATAAAAAGCACTATTGGCTTTCTTTGTGGGAATTCATTACCGAAGAGCTAATCTGCTGATCAACACAATGGGATAGTTAAAGATGTGTGGAGTTACTTACTTGAATAATCATGCTTTGAAGCACAATGGAGTGCACTACTTGCTAGAAACCAGTAGAGGCGCTGTTGATGAGGAAGAAGATGATGTGAGCTATGGGAAATGACGCTACATCGACATGATGGCATGGACACGGGAGTTCAGAATAATTCTTAGTAATTTATGGTTAATTTTCTTTGAGTTAATCGTGTACATCTGGTTATAAGAGACACAAAAACGTGGACATGTGTTTTTTAGTCAGACAGCGACAATACTGCAAAAGGCAGAAAAAAATACAGTCCACTGCTAACGTCTTCCTTCATGAAATTAAATGAGAAGAAGAGTCGTCAAAAAAAAAAAAAGGCCCGCTTTTCTCCTCGTCTCCTGCAGAGAGGTGAAAAGGTAATTGCTCTGAATGCTAAACTAGCACCTTGTTATGATTGCCTTTCAGCGGTTCTTTTCTTTTTTTCCCCTCTCTCCCTCCTCCTCCATCTTGGTGGTCTGCCAAAAGTGCAGATTGAAGGAGTCGAGGGTGCAGTGATGAGGAATGTTTTAAGACCTTCGGGATGCTGCGGAAGCCTTTTTAAACACGAGGAGGATCTTTAGCGCCGCGCGTGTAGTATTGCAGCCCTGCTCAGTATGTGCGTGTGCGCGTCTTTAGGATATTAAATAGTAAAGGATGGGGATTAATAATGGAACCTGACAGCTCATCTCCGGGTTCTATCTGCCTGACTTTCCCCCCAATCTTCCCTTCCATTCGCTCACCACCCTGCTTTCAAATCCGCCGCATTTCTCTATGTCAGCCTTCGCCGTCCTTTGTCTCCCCCTCAGGGCCCTCGGTCTTTCAGGGTCATGTGCGGCGCGTAGAAGAGCGTGTTGGCGTTGTCCTCGTCGTCGCTCAGCTCGACCAGGTCAGCTTGGGTGTAGCGCACGGTGCCCGCGTGGTACTCCCCAATGCGGGTCCTGTCGCACAGCCGCGACTGCAAGGCCAGCTAGGGTACACAAAGTTCAAAATAATTGGAGACGGCCTTTCTCTTTTTTGAAACATCCCACATAGTGCCGACTCAGTGCAATTCAATGTGGTCGGGTAGTTGTCCACTTGAAAAACGAAATGAGTTCAATTGAACGCAAAATATAAACTACCGTATTTCCTTGAATTGCCACCGGGGCGCTAATCCATTTAAAACCTCTTCTCACTCCTGCGCTTACCAAAGGTATGCGGTAAAAGTAAGCATGCGCTAATTTGTTTAAAACCTTTTCTCACTCCGGCACTTACCAAAGGTATGCAGTAAAAGTTTGAGTGTGATGTAAGCTTGGACCTTAAATCCTACTGAATAGCTCTTAATCTTCTTCCCTTAATTCGATTTCAAATTACCGGTATTGAAATCAGCCTCCTCCATTTTGAAAATGATGACAGGGTCACTTGTGACGTCACGAGTTTGACCAGGCGGTAATACTAAGCATGCGTTAATTATTTTGGGAAGCGAGTTTGACCCGGCAGTAATTCAAACTATATGCCCTGCGGCAATTCAAGGAAATACGGTAATTCATTTACTCCTCAGTAAAGATACACATTTTATCCAAGGGGAGATTGAGGGCAGAAAGAACTGCGATGACAATGAAGTAGACATGCTAACAAACAACAGCAACCCAGGAGGACGAGGTTATGTTGGATTTATTTCTCAGTGAGGGTGGCAAGGAGATCCATTTTATCTGAGAGGAAAAAGATCAAGTTGTACTCTTACGGATCAGTCAGAACAAGGTGCTAACAATGAGGAGAGTGACGGTCCCCTGTATTAACTTTTAAGTAAGGAGATACATTTTATCCAAGGAGAGACTGTGGGCAGGATGAAAACTAACTGCATGTTTGTGTACAGCTTGTGGGAAAATAGGATTTTAGTTGTTGCTGAAATAACGAACAAGGTTCGCCTGCGTTTTCTTTTCAGCATGTGGTAGGAAGAGAATTAATTTTATCCAAGATGAGACTGAGGGCGGCAAAAAAAAAAGTTGAATCGAACACGTCATTCTGAACAAGAGGAGAGCGAGCGTCTCCTGTATTTACTTTTCAGTAAAGAGACACATTTTATCCAAGAGGAGACTAAGGGAGGCAGAAAACCTAACTGCATGTTAGTGTATAAATTCTAGGACAATAGGATTTTAGTACTTGTTGCAATGTCGAATGAGGTTTGCCCGGATTTACATTTCAGCATATGGTGGGTAAGAGAATGAATGAATTTTATCCAAGTTCAGACTGAGGGCAGTAAAAAAAAAAGTTGAATTGAACCCATCGGTCGGAAAAAGGAATATCAAAAAATTGAGAAGAGCGAGCGTCTCCTGTATTTACTCCTCGGTAAGGACACAAGAGGAGAGTGAGGGCAGCAAGAATATGGACAGCACAATCATGTATAACTTGTAGGAGAATGGGATTTTGTAGTTTTAGATAGGGTGAACAAGGTTTGTCTGGATTTACTCCCCAGCATTTAGTGGTAAGAATATTAATTTGATCCAGGATAACACTGAGGGCAGCAAAAAACAACTTGAATTGAAAACATTAGTCACAACAAGAGATATTAAACAATCGAGGAATTTAACATTTTAACTTAACTAAGGGAGGCATAAAAAACAACTGCATTTTAGTTTCTAAAAAAAAGGAGGACAATATTTTAGTAATTGTTGCAATGGGGAATGAGGTTTGTCCGGATTTACTTCTCAGCATGTGGTGGTAAGAGAATGAATGAATTTTATCCAAGATGAGACTGAGGGCAGTAAAAAAAAAGTTGAATTGAACCCATCGGTCGGAAAAGGGAATATAAAAGAATTGAGAAGAGCGAGTGTCTCCTGTATTTACTCTTCGGTAGGGACACAAATTTTATCCAAGAGGAGACTGAGGACAGCAAGAAAATGGACAGCACAATCATGTATAGCTTGTGGGAGAATAGGATTTTGTAGTTTTACTTAGGGTAAACAAGGTTTGCCTGGATTTACTCCCTAGCATTTAATGGTAAGAATATTAATTCGATCCAGGATAAGACTGAGGGCCGCAAAAAACAACTTGAATTGAAAACATTAGTCACAACAAGAGATATTAAACAATCGAGGAATTTAACATTTTAACTTAACTAAGGGAGGCAGAAAAAACAACTGCATTTTAGTTTCTAAAAAGCAGGAGAACAACATTTTAGTAGTTGTTGCAATGGGGAATGAGGTTTGCCCGGATTTACTTCTCAGCATGTGGTGGTAAGAGAATGAATGAATTTTATCCAAGATGAGACTGAGGGCAGTAAAAAAAAAAAGTTGAATTGAACCCATCGGTCGGAAAAAGGGATATCAAAGAATTGAGAAGAGCGAGCGTCTCCTGTATTTACTCTTCGGTAAGGACACACATTTTATCCAAGAAGAAACTGAGGGCAGCAAGAAAATGGACAGCAGAATCATGTATAACTTGTAGGAGAATAGGATTTTGTAGTTTTACTTAGGGTGAACAAGGTTTGTCTGGATTTACTCCCCAGCATTTAGTGGTAAGAATATTAATTTGATCCAGGATAAGACTGAGGGCAGCAAAAAACAGCTTGAATTGAAAACATTAGTCACAACAAGAGATATTAAACAATCGAGGAATTTAACATTTTAACTTAACTAAGGGAGGCAGAAAAACAACTGCATTTTAGTGTATAAAAAACAAGAGAACACAATTTTAGTAGTTGTTGCAATGGGGAATGAGGTTTGCCCGAATTTACTTCTCAGCATGTGGTGGTAAGGGAATTAATTTTATCCAAGATGAGACTGAGGGCAGTAAAAAAAATAGTTGAATTGAACCCATCGGTCGGAAAAAGGGATATTAAAGAATTGAGAAGAGCGAGGGTGTCCTGTATTTAATCCTCCGTAAGGACACACATTTTATCCAAGAAGAGACTGAGGGCAGCAAGAAAATGGACAGCACTATCATGTATAGCTTGTAGGAGAATAACATTTTGTAGTTTTAGATAGGGAGAACAAGGTTTGTCTAGATTTACTCCCCAGCATTTAGTGGTAAGAATATTAATTTGATCCAGGATAAGACTGAGGGCAGCAAAAAACAACTTGAATTGAAAACATTAGCCACAACAAGAGATATTAAACAATCGAGGAATTTAACATTTTAACTTAACTAAGGGAGGCAGAAAAAAAAACAGCATTTTAGTGTATAAGAAACAGGAGAACAAAATTTGAGTAATTGTTGCAATGGCGAATGAGGTTTGCCCGGATTTACTTCTCAGCATGTGGTGGTAAGAGAATGAATTTGATCCAAGATTAGACTGAGGGCAGTAAAAAAAATAGTTGAATGGAACCCATCGGTCGGAAAAAGGGATATTAAAGAATTGAGAAGAGCGAGGGTGTCCTGTGTTTACTCCTCGGTAAGGACACACAGATTATCCAAGAGGAGACTGAGGGCAGCAAGAAAATGGACAGCACAATCACGTATAGCTTGTAGGAGAATAGGGTTTTGTAGTTTCAGAAAGGGTGATGAACGAGGTTTGCCTGGATCTACTTCCCAGCATTTAGTGGTAAGAATATTAATTTGATCCAGGATAAGACTGAGGGCAGCAAAAAACAAGTTGAATTGAAAATATTAGTCACAACAAAAGACATTAAACAATCGAGGACTTTAACTTTATAACTTAACTAAGGACGCAGAAAAAACAACTGCATTTTAGTGTTTAAAAACAGAAGAACAACATTTTAGTAGTTGTTACAATGGGGAATGAGGTTTGCTCGCATTTAGTTCTCAGCATGTGGTAGTAAGAGAATTAATTTTATCCAAGATGAGATTGAGGACAGCAAAACAATAGTTGAATTGAATCCCTCGGTTGGAACAAAGGATATCAAAGAATTGAGGAGAGCGAGGGTCTCCTGCATTTATTGCTCGGTAAGCAGACACATTTTATCCAAGAGGAGACTGAGGGGAGCAAGAAAACAGGCAGCACATTAATGTATAGCTTGTAGGATAATAGGATTTTTGTAGTTGCAAAAATGGTGAAAGAGGTTTGCCTGCATTTACTCCCAAGCATTTGGCGGTAAGAGGATGAATATTATCAAAGATGAAACTGAGGGCAGACAAAAAAAAAAAAAAAGTTGAATGAACACATCAGTTGCAAAGAGAGATACAAATTTGAGGAAAGTGACGGTCACTTGTATTTACTTCTCGGTAAAGAGAAAAATTCTATCCAAGAGGAGACTGAGGGCACTAAGAAAATGGACTGCATTTATCATGTATTACAACCAGACATGCCAATAAGGAACACCATTGGAGAAGACTGAGGCTTTCCTGTATTTACTTTTCAGAATTTTACCAAATTTTTATCCAAGCGATGACTGAGGGCAACAAAAAAAAAAAACCTGACTAAGTTTGTAAGAGAAATTAATTTTTTTAGTTCCAGCAATGGTTAACAAGGTTCATCTGCATTTACTTCCCAGCATGTGGTGGTAAGAGGATTAATTTGGTAAAATGATTGATGAATTTGACCCAAGATGAGATTGAGGGCAGCAAAAAAACAAGTTGAATTTAAACCAACAGTCACAACAAACGAGGGCAAAAAACCCTCAGCCCCGGGGCCCCTCCTTAGTTTAAAGCGGCCCTGACTGTGCAGCACCGTGGCGACTATTATGTTTTAGAAGACACATCACAACAACAACAACAACATTGGAGATGACTGATGCTCTCTTGTATTTACTTCTCAGAATATGCCCAAATTGTATCCAAGTGGAGACTGAGGGAAGCAAGAAAACGGACTGCCGCAGCAAAGTGGAGACTGTGGCGTACGATGCTGAGTGTCCATAGCTAAGACACAGCAACAGGGTAAGCCAACGTTAGCATTCGTGTAGTTATCGGGTGGTCAGATGCCGTAGTAGTCATATCAGTTGAAATGCGGAGCAGCTTTTAAAAGGATGAACAGAACAATGTCTGCCACCTTTGGCTTTCCTACAGCTAGAAGACGATGACAGAAGGTCCAAAGTGGTGACTACTCATTAGACTGCTGATGGGCGATGATTAGTTTTCCAATACTTTCTGATTGGATTAGAAAGGAGCCACTTGATGGTTTTATACACTACGGCAACGATCACATCGATTTTTTTTGGTGTTGGTGGAGTGGGGGGGTTGGACCAAAAACGAGACTGAGTGTGATAAAGAATGTACGATCATTCTAGACAGCCCATTATCTTTAAAGGGGAACTGCACTTTTTTAGAATTTTTCCCATCAACAATCCTTATGAGAGACAAGAACACATCTTTTTTTGTGTGAGCATTCTATGTAGTAAAAATCGTCTTGTACTCGGTGGCTAATAATGCAGCTAATGGGAGTAATCTTCTATGCCTCTAAATCACTTTAAAATGCACCCAAACACTGCCCAAAAATACTATTAGCTGTTTAATTACCAAGTTGTAGCAACATTATATTAAGAGTGAACTGAGGAACTATTTTCTTAGCGTAGTAACGCCTCGCCTCAAACTGCTATCCCATTAGCAAGAGGTAAGCTAGCTTCCGCGTCAGCAGCTGAATCACTTTAGAGTGTGTAATAGTTAATGCTAGATTATCAATCATGTATTGTACAAGGTTGTGTACAAGGTTGTGTACATAAGCAGAAAAGTTGGTAAATTTACAACTTCCACTTGTTACCAACTAGTCACCATACTTGCCAACCTTGAGACCTCTGAATTCGGGATATGGGAGTTGGGGTTGAGGTGGGCGGTGCGTGGTGGTAGCGGGGTTGTATATTGTAATGTCCTAGAAGAGTTAGTGCTGCAAGGGGTTCTGGGTATTTGTTCTGTTGTGTTAATTTTGTGTGACAGTGCGGATGTTCTCCAGAAATGTGTTTGTTATTCTTGTTTGGTGTGGGTTAAGGGGGAGGAGTATTTTATAGATAGAATTAACTGAAATTCAAGTATTTACTATATATATATATATATATATATATATATATATATAGTAAATACTTGAATTTCATATACATATATGTATATATATATATATGGGCAGCACGGTGAAAAGAGGGGTTAGTGTGTCTGCCTCACAATACAAAGGTCCTGAGTAGTCCTGGGTTCAATCCCGGGCTCGGGATCTCTCTGTGTGGAGTTTGCATGTCCTCCCCGTGACTGCGTGGGTTCCTCCCACTTCCAAAGACATGCACCTGGGGATAGGTTGATTGGCAACACTAAATTGGCCCTCGTGTGTGAATGTGAGTGTGAATGTTGTCTGTCTATCTGTGTTGGCCCTGTGATGACGTTGCGACTTGTTTAGGGTCTACGCCGCCTTCCGCCCGATTGTAGCTGAGATAGGCACCAGCGCCCTCCGCGACCCCAAAGGGAATAAGCGGTAGAAATGGATGGATATTATATATATGTATAAATATTTTAAAATATATATTAAAAAAATTAATACTTGAATTTCAGTATTCATTTATTTACACATATACACACACATAACACTCCTCTACTCATTGTTGTATATGAAGTGCAATGCTTTCCAGCCAGTAGCACAGCCTTTAAAGGAGCATAGGTATGGGCAGCATCTGTGAAATTTTATTTGCAGGAAAGGAGTGAATTTAGGGCTGAATTGTCCATCCTCGTTCTATTCTCTGTCACTCTCTTTCTAACCATGCTGAACACCCTCTCTGATGATGCATTGCTGTGTGGCATGCACGAAAGTGCCTTCATCAAATGCACCAGAGTCTGGAATCTTCCATCTCTTCCTAGCGTACCCCTCCCCCTTCGAGTTGTCCTGGATGAACTGAAATTCTTCTTTCCAATCATTTTGGAACTTGCAAGCGTACTTCTTTTTCTTACTTGTCGTCGCCATGACTGTCTCTTCTTCGTTCTTCTGCTTCGTCTCTGTTATGTTTTTAGACATTACTACTTGCCGTAGTTTTGAAGCAATGCATGATTGGAATCCGGATGTTGTGTGTCAGTGTATTAACGTGCCGGCTGGCATAGACACGAACTAAAGCAATAGCTCCGTGCCTGCCTACTTTATAAACCTATGGATAACAAAGACCTATATAATAGTCTCCTTGTGTGTGCAGTTGCGCACTGAGTTCCAAAAGCCGTAGATTTTATAACGTGACTGGGCCGGCACGCTGTTTATATGGAGGGAAAGCAGATGCGAGAAAATCGTGAGAAATTGTAGCTGAGATAGGCGCCAGCGCCCCCCGCGACCCCGAAAGGGAATAAGCGGTAGAAAATGGATGGATGGATGGATGTCCCGGGAGATTTTCGGGAGAGGCACTGAAATTCGGGGGTCTCCCGGAAAAGTCGGGAGGGTTGGCAAGTATGATTAAAGTTGATTATACGGCCACCTGCTCAGTGTGACCTGTATGGCTATTGATCTTATGTGTGTGTTAAAGCCGCATATATTATGTGACTGTGCCGGCACGCTATTAGTACGACATATGTCCGTGTTTTAAACAAAACGTGCAAATTGTTTACTTTGAACTCAACACCAGATTAGTGTTACTATCAGTGTTCTGATATTTATTTTTAAAAAGTAATTAACTTAAGGCACTTGTTACCTAACCAAAAAACTAATTTGATTACTAATGTAATTACTCTTTAATAAATATAAATATTAACTAGGGAAAGTAATTAATGTGTTATTTAAAACAAACCTTAAATATGTCATATGCAGTTGAGAGAACTTTATGAAAGCAACGTGTATGACGTCAGTGAGGGTTTCCGCTGAATTGAATTTGTTAGCTTTAACGGTTAGCAGCGGCAATTTGTTGGCTTTGACGGCTGTTCTGTTGAATCTTTTCACCAGCTTGTGTTACCTCTGGTGTTACGTTGGGGTCGCAGATTGTTCTCCCAAGATGCAGACGGAACTCCGGATACAGTCTGCAGATAAAATGATTTAATGTTCATAAGGTAACATGTGGAGTTCTCCAGGGTTCGGTCCTTGGCCCTGCACTCTTCAGCATCTACATGCTGCCGCTAGGTGACATCATACGCAAATACTAGGGGTGTAACGGTACGTGTATTTGTATTGAACCGTTTCGGTACGGGGGTTTCGGTCCGGTTCGGAGGTGTATCGAACGAGTTTGTAAGCTATAGTCTTAACAAGCTGCTCTGCTTTCTGCCTCTGTCTGAGCACCCAGCATTGTCCCGCCCACACAACCATCTGATTGGTTGCATACAAAGCCAATCAGCAGTGCGTATTCAGAGCAATGTAACAGCCAATCAGCAGTGATTATTCAGAGCGATGTAGTCAATGCTTCAGCGTCGAGCAGATATGTGTTTAGCAGCGGACAGCGTACTTTCCCCAAATTATAAAAAACTCACTCGCAGTTCTGGCTTGAAGTGAAGGCTAATTAGCTTTTAGCGTAACATTTGCTCATTTTGCTGTGTGTGTGTGTGTGTGTGTGTGTGTGTGTGTGCGTGCGTGCGTGCGCATGGGTGCGTGCATGTGTGTGTGTGTGTTAGGGGCAGCAAAGCCTTGTCTGTCTGTTATTTCACACGAACTAACACCATAGATTTCAGGGATGAATAGTCTCTCCTATTGCTATTGTACTATTTTTTCAGCTATAGTTATAATAATCATTAGTAATGTAGCAGCCTAGTTTTGAATGGCAGGGTCCCTGCTATCACATGTTGATAAAAATATAACATTTACATAATAAAAATCAACTACAGGCTTCCCAAATGCTGTAATAAATTAAGCATGATGAGTTGACTTGAAACTATTTAATGTTGCACTTTTTACATGTAAAAGAAAGGTTTTGTCATTTTATTTAATCAAAGCAACAACTTGAGGGAGTTTAATGTGGATTAACGTGGGCAGAATTATTATAGTGTTCCCAATGTTAAAAGGATAAAGCGATTGTTTACAAATGTGGTAAATAAATAACGCAAAAATGTATATTTTGTTGTTTTCTTACTGTACCGAAAATGAACCGAACCGTGACCTCTAAACCGAGGTACGTACCGAACCAAAATTTTTGTGTACCGTTACACTCCTAGCAAATACGGTGTTAGCTTTCACTGTTATGCCGATGAAACCCAACTCTACATGCCCCTAAACCTGACCAACACGCCGGACTGTAGTCAGCTGGAAGCGTGTTTTAATGAAATTAAACAATGGATGTCCGCTAACTTTTTTAAACTCAACGCCAAGAAAACGAAAATGCTGATTAAGAATGTTACTAAAAAGGCCTTCTTTCATCTCCGTGATATCGCAAAAATTTGCTCCATTTTGTCCACTAGTGACGCCGATTACTGTAACGTATTATTTTGGGTCTCCCCATGTCTAGCATTAAAAGATTACAGTTGGTACAAAATGCGGCTGCTAGACATTTGCGGTCCTCTCCAAGGTTTCTCATAGTCATCATTGTCACTGTCATCGACGTCCCACAGGCTGAGTTTTTCTTGCCCTTATGTGGGATCTACTGAGGATGTCGTTGTGGTTTGTGTTGTGGTTTGTACAGCCCTTTGAGACACTGGTGATATAGGGCTATATAAATAGACATTGATTGATTGATTGATGATAAATCAGGCAGGAACAAACAAACACAAGAAGAGTGTGCCGATTGCACAGGGAGCTAATGGAATAGCTAACAAGGAAACGCATAAGGTAACGCTTAGCTCAGAGATCAAAGGGTAATCGACGTAAACTGCTGCATGGAAGCAAACTAAAGCATCAGACCGAGTTAGGCAAAAGGCAGGAATAAATAGCTCTCTGATTAGAGCCCGGTAACAGGTGAGCGTCCCCAACACTAATCAGAGGCAGGTGAAAACAACAAATAACCATAGCAACCAAGGAGACACAAAACAGGGGTGCTGAAACAGAACTTAAACTACAAATGAATCAAAAGGTAAATAAACTATGATCCAGGCAATGGATCATGACATCTGATCATTAAAGAGGAGCCAATCAGCATTGATTATTCCGATTTCCAATTTTTCAGGTAAAAAAGTCAAACTGAATTTGGTAGAGAAAATTGCCCCGCTAGGAAAAATGTATACTAGCAGGGTCTCCCATAGATTCATTTACTCATGGCGGGGCACCACAAGTGAATATAGGGCCACTCCAAAGGGGAAAAAATGTGTGATAAGGAGGGTAATATATGTGCTGCCATCTTCTAGCAATCATGTTCCACAAAACATTGACTGTTATTTGTTTAGGGTTTGAGCGGTCTATAAAATCTAAGTTGTTATTAGCCTCTCAATGGGCTCGTCCGTTGTATGTTAGCATTAAGCTAACCACATTAAAGCCAACCTTCATCCTAGGTGTTAGTATTGCTTTTTTCACTTGATACCAAACTGTATTGGGGAGAGAGGCTGTTTATTCCCGATATATGCTCCTGAGAGCCAGCAACTACTGCACTGAACATTTGTGCTTGGCATAAAATTTTTTTTTTTTTTAATTTTTTCCCCCAAGATGGCGCAACTGTAGTGGCTGCTGTTGGCAGGAGCTGTGTGCTCTTGTGTCATCCTTTTGTGTTTCCCTCTTGTTTTCATGTGTTATTTTTATTTAATTTAATTTTTTTCCTTTTGGTCCGGGACCCTTTGGGACTTTGTGACAAGGAGTGGCACTTTCGTGACCTCTGCGGTGCTTTTTTGTGGACTTCTGGATCTGCCTCCCGGGAGCCTTTTGGCCGGCTGCTGGATGTCCGCCACACCGGAGTCCGTTTGGAGAGACTGGAGGAGATGCGGATGAGGGGACAGGGCTGCGGAGCTGGCACTGAGCGCTGGGACGGAGAGGCTTCGCGGTGTCTTGGCTGGGTGAGCAGGTGGCCGAGAGATGGTTGGCGGCCGAGAGTGGAGTCGACTCTCTTGGTTGCTTTGTTGGGTCTGCTCCTGTCTCTGGCCATGCTCCCTCCACCCCAGCGGACGATGGCGTGGAACACCGCAGAGGCCACCACAGTTTATATGTTTCTTTTACTTTTTATTCATAGCTGTATGTAGAACTGGCTGGTTGTATCCGCTGCTTTAATGTCTTTCATGTCCTTTGTATTCTTTGATGTTCCCTCTTACACACATGTGAGAGGGATGTGTACTATGGCTATTATGAGTTGGTGTTGTTCTTTCCCTTGGCCTCAGTCTGGACCCCCTCTCCAGTGGCCCAGGCTTCGACCGATTTTTTTATTTAATTTAATTTTATTTTAATCTTCTATTTTTTTTCTCCCATTCCCCCCCACTTGTTTACCTATATCTCACCTTTTTTGTAAGGGGCGCTGGAAGCCGGCAGACCCGTCAGCGCTCCTGTTCTGTCTCCCTGTAATGTTTGTCTGATCTTGAATCCCATTCAAGATCGGGATTGTGCTGAAAATTTTAATTTTCCTTAAGGAACTCTCCTGAAGGAATAAATAAAGTACTATCTAATCTAATCTAATCTAATCTAATATAATATAATCTAATCTAATATAATCTAAAAGACCTGTTTATAATTCTTTTCGACACAGGAAATAGACTAAAAACAAATGTCCAATGGAGATGATGCTATATTTCAGGAGGATGTAATAATGTATTATTATTTTTACTTGAATAAAGATCATTTGCATGATGACCACATTTATTTATAAAACACATTATTAACCACATCACAGTTAACTGGAAAACAGTAGGACCACGTGATTTTCACACCAACAGCAGAGTAGCAACATTTTAAAGCGCATGGAGAGGTAGCTAAAAGCTGCTTCATGGTACTTCAAATGCAGCTACTGCCGTCTTAAAGCCAATTGGCTCAGATTAGAGATACCCGCGGTTATCTGTTTTTGCAGACCATACCCATGGTACTATAGTTAGTTGGAGCTTTTGTAATATATGAGTCTGCAATATGGGAGGGAACTAAAGTATCTGAAGAAAACGGTTAACCAAGGAAAATGTCCTTGTTTGAGCTGAGGAAAGCAATAAATGGTTGCTTCGGAGCACAGAGATGGTCTGAGGTCAGCAGCCAGGATTTGGGTCTTTTGAAAATAATTTTGACTAGACCACATTGTAGTAGGATACAATAGTTGGCTGACATTTATATTCGTATCTAACTTGGTTTTAGAGAAACACCAATAACCCAAATCTATCTCGTCAGCGACTGTTTTTTGATACTGGCGCTACATGACCGGATTGAAAAACAAAGGGGACACTTTTTCCCCTTTGAAAGAAAAAAAGTCATGGTCTAAATATTCGCAAAGACGTGGCCGACATTTGGAAGCAAATACCGGGCCAAGGAGATGGCTTGTGGATGCTCTGAACTGCAAAGAGTGTTTCGCAATAGCCGCCATAGAGCCCGCAAAGGTTGATGCTATCACTCCCAAGCTGCTCATAAATGAAAGACACTGTTGTTTGGCTTTTGGGGACAAAAACAGAAGAGAGAGCATCCTGAAAAAGAGGGAGGGGACTCATGAATATTGCTTCCGCCAAGCACTACGGGGCTTGTTCGGTATAAAAGCTTTGACTCGCTTGGGTAGAATTCTTTAAGCGACTCCTGCTGGTATGAGTGTAGAAATCTCCTTCGGAAGACAACTGTTTTTCAGACTTTTTTCGAGGGATAAAAATACTTTCTTATATTTGTGTCAATACTGTATTTTCACCCCAGTTGGTTGGTTGGTTTGTTGTTTAGCAGCATTACACAACTACTAAACAACACATTCAAATAAGACTTTGTGGACAGTGAAGACCCATTCTATTTTAGGGGGACTTTTTGGGTGTTACTATTGCAAAGACTCGGAAAATAAATTTGCACTGCTTTACTTTTGTGAAAATTTGTGGCAATCAGCCAAGCCCGACAGAAGGTTATGAACAAAAGGCATCAAGAAAAAAACTACATTATAAACTACAAACCGAACATGTGCAAACTACTCACACAGTTTCATGGGAATGGGTGGTGTAGTTGTTGTGTAGCCCTGCTAACTAACTCAAATCACCAATAAGAGTCAACATACAATATTAACTTTAATTTCAGAGCCGTTTTTTTTTTTTTGTCATACCATATTGACCAAAATATAAGACAATACTTCCTACCATGCCATATTGACCTGAATATAAGACAATACTTTTACCGTACCATTTTGACCCGCATATAAGAAAATATGTTTACTATACCATATCGACCCGAATATAAGACAATACGTTTTACTATACCATATAGACCTGAATATAATACTTCTTACCTTACCGTATTGATCTGGAGACCATACTTCTTACCATACCATATTTAGCCGAATAAAAGACACCTTTTTTTTTACCATAACATAGAGACCCGATAATAAGAGTCTTTTGCCATACCATTTTGACATAGATATAAGACAAAACTTTGAACCGTACCATTTTGACAAGAATATAAGCTAATAATTTTACCGTACCATATTGACCCGAATATGAGAGAATACTTTTTTCATACCATATTGACCGAAATATAAGACGATACTTTTTACCATACCATATTGACCTGAAGACAAGACTTCAGTCCATACGATTTCGACCTGACTAAAAGACAACGTTTTTCCTGTACCATTTTAACTAAAATATAAGTCAATTCTTTTACCGTACCATATTGACCCGAACATAAGACAATATTTTTTACTCTACCATACTAACCCAAATATAAGACGATACTTTTTACCATACCATATAGACCTGAAGACAAGACATCTTACCATACCATAATGATCTGATTATAACAACAACGAGACTGGAATATAAGACATTACTTTTTAGGATACGATTTCGACCTCAATATAAAACAAAACTTTTTACTACACCATACTGATCTGAATATAGGACAATACTTTTTTTATCATGACATATTGACCCGAATATAAGACAATACTTTTTACTATACCATATAGACCTGAATACGAGACTTCTTACCATACCATAATGATCTGATTACAACAACAATGAGACTGGAATATAAGACATTACTTTTTAGGATACGATTTCGACCTCAATATAAAAAAAAATGTTTTACTATACCATACTGATCTGAATATAGGCAGGACAATACTTTTTTTTAATCATGCCATATTGACCCGTGTATAAGACAAATGTTTTTGCCATACCATTTTTTTTTATTGCAAACATATTTTTATTAAGTGCAATACAGTGCAATTGAGATAGTCAAACTTTTTTCTTTTTTTTTTACCAAACCATATTAACATTAATATAAGACAACCCTTTTTATCATGACATATTGACTTAAATATGAGAAAATACTTTTTATCATACCAAATTTACCTGGATATACAGTAAAACAACCATTTTTCACCTTACCATATGGACCTAAATAAGACATTATGAGCATTATATGAGCATTTTTTCCAAAAAGATATCATTAAAAAATTAGTTTGTCTTATGTTTGACATTAGGTATTTATACAGAGCAGAGTCAGTCAACAAAACGTTAGTTTGTCTTGAAAATATTTGTGTAAAAAAATGGGTCTTGAAAAACAAAGGGTTGTCTTAGATCCTGAGAACTAGTGTCCACCGCAGTGGACATTTGTGTTGTGTTGTGACCAAAAACAAATGTCTACTGCAGAGGATCCTAGTTTTCAGGACACTGGTTTGTCTTATAAACGGGTCAACATGACAATACCTTTTGCACCGCCTTTTGTGCCGCTTGTTTACAGATGATATCGGCATGAGGTCGCCTTCGTTTGCGCCTTGCCGCTATTGACGTCATGATATTTACGTAGCTGTCGCGGCTGTCCACAGCCCGCCTGCAGGCGGAACGAGAGAAACGCAAGGCTAATGAACCCAACTGGTGGAAAAGTGGCTCACGTCCCTTGGAACGAGGACAGTGAGGAGATTGCTAATGAGAAAGAACCTGCCTGGAAACGGCGAGCACGGAGGAGGCAGACAGAAAGGAAGTGAGCGAGCCAGTGGCTGCCAGGAGGCGGTTGCGGCGGGCGAGGGTGCAGGAACGGAGGAGGAGGGGGGAAGGAGGGGGTTTGAGGTGTTTGATGAAAGCGCAGATTCGTTGCGCCGAGGCAGGAATGTTTTGACGGTCTCACAGGCGCCCACCCCCGCCGTCACCACCTCCCCTTGTCACCCGCGCTCTCCTCCCCTCCCCTCCCATTCCCCTCCTCCCTCCGCCGCCGCCAATCTCGCACCTGATGTGAGGGGGCTGCTGGGAGTCGCATGCCAAGATGAATAACAACCGGCTGTTAGTCACGAACGCACACGGAGCCTGTCTGCCTGGCTCGTGTGTGCATGTGCGTGCACGGCGCTGTCGCCCATTCCCGTAGCCTCTCCCCTGATTCTCTGACACAAACATCATTTCCGCCGTGATTTAGGAAGGCGCCGCGATTCTATTTCACTCGTGTTGTCGTCGTTCTCTCTCTTCGTTGACCCTCCCTCCCCAGCCCCCCTCCCCATGCTCGCCACGCCGAAACATTGGCATTTGCGTTGAAGGTCATCGCACACATTCCTCTCTTCCAGTTTGTGCTCGTGACCCGCCGTCAGCTTGGCTGAGTGGGTGACAACACAAAAGACCAGTTTACCACCTCCAGCCCCCACCTCGTGGTTCGATATTAGCGTCGGCTCACATCCGCAAGTACTGTCAACGTCGCTAGATTGAGACAAATCAGCGGCTAACAGTATGGATCGCGGCGTTTATTGGAATGAGGCTTGGCAGTTCCAATGTAAAAACATCTTCCAGCATTCATGCATTTGCATAAAAGCTGAGTTCAGGAACAAGCTGAAAAGTATTGCCTGTTATCGTTTTAATTGACAATAGAAAACAGCAACAATATCCTCCCATGACAGACAGTGTCCTCTGCAGTGGACATTTGAGTTTGAAGGGGAACATTATCACCAAACCTATGCAAGCGTCAATATATACCTTGATGTTGCAGAAAAAGGACCATGTATTTTTTTTACCGATTTCCGAACTCTAAATGGGTGAATTTTGGCAAATTAAACGCCTTTCTGTTTATTGGTCTTTTAGCGATGACATCAGAACGTGACGTGACCGAGGTAACACACCCGCCATATTCATTTTCACATTACAAACACCGGGTCTCAGCTGTTATTTTCCGTTTTTTCGACTATTTTTTGGAACCTTGGAGACATCATGCCTTGTCGGTGTGTTGTTGGAGGGTGTAACAACACTAACAGGAAGGGATTCAAGTTGCACCACTGGCAAGAAATCTGCCGCCAGACCCCCATTGAATGTACCAGAGTGTCTTCACATTTTACTGGCGATGCTAAGACAGACATGGCACAGATATGTATGGATAACCTGCAGATGCATTTGCTACGATTAAGTCAACGAAATCACAAAGGTGAGTTTTGTTGATGTTGTTGACTTATGTGCTAATCAGACATATTTGGTCACGGCATGACTGCCAGCTAATCGATGCTAAAATGCTACGCTAATCGATGCTAACATACTATTTATGCTAGCTGTATGTACATTTGAAACTAGATACCCACATTTAATGCGAAACAAACACTTACCAATCGACGGATTTAAGTTGCTCCAGTGTCACAAGATGCGAAAGTCCTGATCGTTTGGTCCGCACATTTTACCGGCGATGCTAATAAGGCAGCCATGCTATGGGCCACTTTATTAGGTACACTGATGCTATGGCCGAATAGCGTCAATAGCTATTCGCTCAATAGCTTCAGTTTCTTCTTCAATTTCGTCTTCGCTATCTGCCTCCATACTCCGACCATGTGTTTCAATACATGCGTAATCTGTTGAATCGCTTAAGCCGCTGAAATCCGAGTCTGAATCCGAGCTAATGTCGCTATATCTTGCTGTGGTAACCGCCATGTTGTTTGTATTGGCAGCCCTGTATGACGTCACAGGGAAATGGATAGTGGTTTCGAAGATAGCGAAAATAAGGCACTTTAAAGCTTTATTTAGGGATATTCCGGGACCGGTAAAACTTTGAAAAAAACTTCAAAAAATACAACAAGCCACTGGGAACTGCTTTTTATTGTTTTTAACCCTTTTGAAATTGTGATAATGTTCCCTTTTATGAGCGATCTTTAGTTCCGAACTTTAGGATTCTTATATAAGAAACGGACCAAAAAACAAATATCCGCTGCAGAGCGCGCAGGTTCTCAGATGGGTTGTACGTTTCAAAATAATGTTGGCGGTATAACCTGTCGGATCGGAGAAATTCTGCAGTTGCCATGCCGACCGAGGAGCACGACTTTGTAAGTCATTTTAAAAAATCCCCACAGTAATCGCGGGCAAGAAAGTGGATAAAACGCGCAGCATTGAACGCAACCTAAGAAGCAAGACCAACAGCGCAAAACAAAGGTGTGTTGCTGCCGACGCATTTGATCCATGAGGAGACTGAGGGTAGTGAGAAAATGGAACGCTACAACCAGATGGAGACTGAGGAGTATATTACCCCGCTAAGATTAAAGATGCTTTGGCTTATTGAACGTAGGTCCGGCGATAAGGCCTAGAAGTTAAATATGACATTTTTCAACTAAAATCAATTTACGATTTTTGCCCCTACTTTTTAAAGAAAGCTTAACCTACTTTACTATAACAAACTACAAGGTTAATATAAGTTGCTTATCTTTCTTCAGCCTCTACATATCTGCTTTCATTTGTTATTTAAGTTATCATTACTTGTATGTATTGTTGCATTCAAAACAATTGTATTGTTGATAATAGAGGGACGGCGTGGTGCAGTGGGAGAGTGGCTGTGCGCAACCCGAGGGTCCGTGGTTCAATCCCCACCTAGTACCAACCTCGTCACGTCCGTTGTGTCCTGAGCAAGACACTTCACCATTGCTCCTGATGGGTGCTGGTTAGCGCCTTGCATGGCAGCTCCCTCCATCAGTGTGTGAATGTGTGTGTGAATGGGTAAATGTGGAAGTAGTGTCAAAGCGCTTTGAGTACCTTGAAGGTAGAAAAGCGCGATACAAGTACAACCCATTTATCATTTATAGTAGAGGTAATTATTAATATTATTATTCATTATCAATAGTGTTATTTCTATTGGTATTTGTATTGCTCCATTTGTAGTGTAATATTGTCATTTCTAATTTATTAAGATATACTTCACTAACTGCTTCTGTGCTATCACTTTTACTATCATATGTGCTACGCTGATGTTGTTCTGTTGTTTTTGTTGTCGCTCTGTCTTTTCACCCTACTGTTCCCACATTTTCCCCCTCAGTCTTCCTTTTTTATTCTTCCTATCCCATCCTGCTACGGTCCGGCTGTGCCAAACAATAAATAAATCAATTTAACAACGTCAAATACAAATAAGCCAAAAAGAGAAGTTTCCCACACTTCTATTTTGTAAAGTAGATATGTGCAGCAGATATGGGCACCAACATGAACAAATATGATTTTGCTGGACAGGACAGAAAAACAAAACAAAACAAAACGAAAAAAACAATGAATGAATGAATGAATGAAACTAATGACAGACATAATTCAAAACAAGTTTCACTTTAATTTGATCAAAAACTAGTAGTTTGAAATGGCACTGCATACACTGCATCTTACTTTTCGCATAATATATTTTTTATACAGTGAGTTCTTTTTAGAACTGATATAAATTGGACTTTGTAGAAAATATATCTCTTTTTTAATCAACATATAAACAAATTTTAGCTCTAGTAGATATTTATAGCCTATTTGCGGAGATGCTTTGCTCAAATGTTAATAAATATGCAGTGTGTTAATCAAATTAAGTTATTCAAAATAGGGCTTCCTATGTGAGGCAAAACTTCTGTGTTGAATAAAATACATCTGTGAACAAAAATGTGGCACATCATTGCATGCAAATAAATACTACATTTGAGATTGAAAGACTACAAACACAAATCTTCTGTCTTGAATAAAATACATGTGTAAATAAATATGTAGCAATGAAAGGTCTCTAGTTTAATGGGTGAATGAAGGCAGGCTTTTTCCACTGCCTGGCCGCCAAATCTTTAGCAAAGTGCAGAGTGACTGCTTTGGTCATTGTTTTCCACTGTGCTCCTTCCTCATCACACATAACACCTTGTGTAAATGATCCCACAACAGTAAGCTGCTTTTTAGTGGGAGTTTGTTTGGTTGTTTGTTGTTATGTTCTTGTTAGCCCCATAGAGTTACATTTCACCCCCTTGGATGGATAATTCGATTTCAGATGTTGGAATAAATTTGTTGTGCTGCTGTCTGTTTTCATCAAACTTTGCAGTGTGCAGTCAATTGTTTCAAACCTGATGCCGCAAATCTAAACCACGAACATTAATTTTCTTTATGTTTTGTCTTCTGCAACAAAAAATATATTTATTGCCTTGGCCTGGATGAAGGCATCAGTCCTAAGAAGACATGCTAATTAAGAACAACAAAAGTGAACTAGTGTCTTCAGTTGATTTTTTTTTCTCCCAAAATGGAGACACATTTTATCCAAAGGCAGACTGAGGGCAGCAAGTAAACGGACTGCACGTTCGTTTATAACTCGTTGAACAAATAAATACGATTCTAACAAACAACTACAATGGAGGAGAATGAGGGTTGCCTGCATTTACTTCTCAGCATGTTAAAGTAAATCCAAAATGAGGGCGAGGGCAGCAGGAAAAGAAGTTGAATCGTCTTTTAGAACGAGACGCGAACGAACAATAGAGGACAATGGCCGTCTCCAAGATTTACTTCTCAGTAAGGAGACACAAGACAACGAAGCGCTGCAGCAAATCACTTTAATCACTTTAATGTTCAGCTTTTAGGACAAAAGAAAATCTATAGTTGCCATGCCGACCCCTCCAATATAGTACCTCCTTAGTAGTGGGAAACTTTGAAAAACTGTTCCACAAGCTCACATTCAACACCAATTGAGGACAATGAGGCTCTCGTCCTCAAGATGTTTCTTCTCAAGAAAGATAGCATAGCTCGGTTGGTAGAGTGGCCGTGCCAGCAACTTGAGGCTTGTGGGTTCGATTCCCGCTTGTGCCATCCTAGTCACTGCCGTTGTGTCCTTGGGCAAGACACTTTACCCACCTGCTCCCAGTGCCACCCACACTGGTTTAAATGTAACTTAGATATTGGGTGTCACTATGTAAAGCGCTTTGAGTCACTTGAGAAAAGCGCTATATAAATATACTTCACTTCACTCAAGACATCATATCCAGGGGGAGACTGAGGGTAGCACAGGAACGCAGCCCTGCAGCAAAGTGCAGAATGTGTGGTATAATACTGCAGTGTCCAGAAATAAGGCACACAACAGGATAAGCTAATATTAGCATATGTCCTCAAACGTTATCCCACAAGAGACTGAGGGCAGCAAGAAAACGGAGTGCTACAGCAAAGTGGGGACTGTGGAGTATAATATTGCAGCATCCTATAAAAAGACACGGCAATAGGATAAGCTAAGATTAGCATGCATCCTTAAATTGTATCCTACAAGAGAATGAGGGCACCAAAATAACAGACCGCTGCAGAAAAGTGTGGACGGTGCAGCAGAGAGGAGACTGGGGAGTATAATAGTCATCAATCAATCAATGTTTATTTATATAGCCCTAAATCACAAATGTCTCAAAGGACTGTACAAATCATTATGACTACGACATCCTCGGAATAACCCACATAAGGGCAAGGAAAACTCACACCCAGTGGGCAGGGAGAATTCACACCCAGTGGGACGCCAGTGACAATGCTGACTATGAGAAACCATGGAGAGGACCTCAAATGTGGGCAACCCCCCCCCTCTAGGGGACCGAAAGCAATGGATGTCGAGCGGGTCTAACATGATACTGTGAAAGTCCAATCCATAGTGGCTCCAACACAGCCGCGAGAGTTCAGTTCAAAGCGGATCCAAGACAGCAGCGAGAGTCCCGTCCACAGGAAACCATCCCAAGTGGAGGCGGATCAGCAGCGTAGAGATGTCCCCAACCGATACACAGGCGAGCGGTCCATCCTGGGTCCCGACGAGCGGTCCATCTGGGTCTCTACTCTGGACAGCCAGTACTTCATCCATGGTCATCGGACCGGACCCCCCGGATAGTGCAGCATCCAGAAATAAGGCACGGCGACAAGGGAGGCTAAACATTACCATGTGTTGTCAAATTTTATTTGATAGGACACTGAGGGCAGCAAGAAAACCGAGCAGTGCAGCAGAGTAGGAGACTGTGGAATACATTGATACGGCAGTGTACAGGGTGAGTCTGCAATGTTTTCCATTCCAAGTATAGCGCAGTACTGGCTTGCAGCGATTGCTTACAATCATAATTGCTAACAATAATATAGTAATACCATTATTTAGTCATGGTTCTATTTTAAACCGGCAAGGTACAGTGACTAGGCTGGTCATGCCACTGCCATTTAGAAACAACACTACAATGTGTCGGATCAGTTTGAGGAGAAAGTACATAATATTATAACATTTTAATAAAAACATCTAATGAACCAAACATTTCACGACCCTCCTGCTTACTTCTGCGGACGCCATGGGGGGCACGGACACCTTTTTAAGGATACCTTCTTCAAAACTTCCGGACCAATGAGGTTTCATGAAACCCATATGAACTTTTTCAGTATACCTGGAACCTTGGCTGGCCAAATAATAGAAAATGCAATGGAACAATTAAAATATTTAGCACAGCTTTCCTCCAGAAGGTCTTATCTTTGTTCATGTGATGTCAGATGAAACAAAAAATGAGCTGTTGGCCACAATACTCAGCAATATGTTTGGAGGAGAAAAGGTGAAGGCTTTGAACCCGGGAACACTAATCCTACCGTCAAGCATGGTGGTGGTAATATTATGCTCTCGGCCTGTTTTGCTAACAATTGAACTGATGCTTTACAGAGAGTAAATGGGACAACGAAAAAGAAGGATTACTTCTAAATTATTCAGGACAACCTAAAATCATCAGCCCGGATGTTGGGTCTTTGGCGCAGTTGGGTCTTCCAACAGGACAATGACCCCCAAACACACGTCAAACATGGTAAAGGAATGGCTGAATTAGGCTAGAATTAACGTTTTAGAATGGCCTTCCCAAAGTCCTGACTTAAACATGTGGACAATGCTGAAGAGACAAGTCCATGTCAGAAAACCAACAAATTTAGCTGAACTAAAACCAATTTTGTCAAGAGGAGTAGTCAAAAATTCAACCAGAGGCTTGTGGACGGCTACCAAAAGCGCCTTATTGCGGTGAAACTTGCCAAGAGACGTGTAACCAAATATTAACATTGCTGAATGTAAACTTTTGACCCAGCAGATTTGGTCACATTTTCTAGTAGACACATGATAAATTCATAAAAGAACCAAACTTCATTAATGTTTGTTGTGACCAACAAGTATGTGCTCCAATCACTCTATCACAAAAAATTAGGACTTTTTAGAATTATTGGAAACTCAAGACAGGCATGACATTATGTCGTTCACAAGTGTATGTAAACCTTTGACCATGACTGTAGATGTCACACCTGGGTGAAGTCTTGTCTGGGTTTTGTCTGGTCTCAGGTTGTCTTGTCACTTCCTGTTTTATTTTGAAAAGCTGACTCTACCTCTTGTTTCAGATCACTTGCCTTTCCTCGTGTGTCATCGTTTGTCCTGATTGATTTCACCTGTTCCCCCATGCTTAAATGTCTGGTCCTCTTTCTGTCCTGTCCTGTGCCAGAGTGTCTCGTATCTTCTTGTGTGTGACTCCAGCGTCTCTTTGCCAGAGTTTTGACCACAGCCACGTTTTTGTGCTATCTTGTCCTCAGGAGAGAGTTTGGTTTTTAACTTTTTCAGGTAAGGTTATTTTCATAGCATCGCCTCCATTGGTGTGCTTTTTGTTGTATTTGGTATTTTACGTCTTAGAACAGGGGTAAGGAACCTATGGCTCTCGAGCCAAATGTGGCTCTTTTGATGACTGCTTCTGGCTCTCAGATAAATCAATCAATCAATCAATGTTTACTTATATAGCCCTAAATCACTAGTGTCTCAAAGGGCTGCACAAACCACCACGACATCCTCGGTAGGCCCACATAAGGGCAAGGAAAACTCACACCCAGTGGGACATCGGTGACAATAATGACCCAGTGGGATGTTGGTGACAATGATGACTATGAGAACCTTAGAGAGGAGGAAAGCAATGGATGTCGAGCGGGTCTAACATGATACTGTGAAAGTTCAATCCACAATGGATCCAACACAGTCGCGAGAGTCCAGTCCAAAGCGGATCCAACACAGCAGCGAGAGTCCCGTTCACAGCGGAGCCAGCAGGAAACCATCCCAAGCGGAGGCGGATCAGCAGCGCAGAGATGTCCCCAGCCAGTCTTAGCTGACATTGCTTAACACGATAAGAATTGAATATTTCTGCTTGTAATCACAGTAGGGTTGGGCGATATATTGATATCCTCGATATATCGCGGGTTTGTCTCTGTGTGATATAGAAAACGACTATATCGTGATATTCGAGTATATGTTCTCACTCAGTTGCTTTTAGCTGCAGGCCTTACACTACATGCATTTCACACTCTTTCTTGTCTCTCCTTCTCACTGAGACATAAACAAGCGCACGTCACACGCCCTCCCCGAGCATAGAGGTAGCTACATGGGTAACATTAGCTGTGGTGCTAACGGTGCGTTGCGAGTGGTAATGCGATAGAGAGAAGGTGCACATCTGGTAACAAATGGAGGAATAATTCATTCCCAAGAAAAACAGCACGGGGGTGGTTTGGCTTCAAGGGGGAATATGTTGAACAATTATGCGGCAAAAGCTTTGCTACAAAAAGTAACAGCACTGCTAATGTAGCATCATTTGAAAAGTCACCCGCTAGAGCAGTGGTCCCCAACCTTTTTGTAGCTGCGTACCGGTCAACGCTTGATAAGTTGTTGGTGCACTAATTGTAAGTGTATCTTGTGTTTTTTGTTGATTTAATAAATAAATAGATAAATAAATAAATAAAATAAAAAATTCTTCTGCGGCTCGGTGCTGTCACGCCAAATTTCTTCCCCCTACAAAAACCTTCCCCCCGGAAGACATTTGGCGTTAATGCTTGAAGGACCCCAATGAGGGTGGAAGGACCTTAAAGCAGCCCACACAGCTGCCTGTTTTAAAAGCATTATAATTGGCTTGATTGTCATTGGTGAAAAATAACGGTGAGGAAAAAATATTAGCATACCAGCATGCTAACCTTTCAATCTATTTTTGCTTCGCTAATTTTGCAGCTGTAACCCTTAAGAGTCATATAACTTGGTATTGTTCCGCTTTCATTGGAGGTGTTTCCAGGGGGAAGGTTTTTGTAGGGGAAAGAAATTTGGCATGACAGTACCAATCAAGCCGCGGCCCGGCCCGGTGGTTGGGACCACTGCGCTAGAGAATGAAGAGTGCTTGAAACCGCATTTCAACATCTCCGTTCGGTGCCACACCCACAAAATGCCGAAGCAACAATTTCCAGCTCAACACCGTATGAAAAAAATATCAACAGAAGGAGATAACGTGCGCAGGAACCTACCACAGAACAAAAGAAATACACTGTTTGATTTCCTATTATGCAGCTCATTTTTATTTGATAGTTATTGAAATATCTTGTGTGACATCATGCACAAAAGTGTACTTTATTTGTTTTGAACTATTGTAGTGGCGTTCTGTACAAAGAGCACCCTAATTTAGTGTTGTTTTGATATGTCATCTTAGTGACATCATGCACAAAAGTGCACTCATAGCTTGTTTTAAAATGTCTCTGACAATCTTGCACTTTCTGTTTTGGAAATGACATAGATGTTTGTGCCACTGCTTAATAATTGTTTAATAAATACAGTTTTGCTGAATTGACTTAGTTGGGATTTCCTTCTCTGCAGGAACGTTTAAAATGAGCAAAAAATAATGCAGTATGAAGAAGAATGTTTTAATATAGACACATGGAATCATCATACTGCTGTGATTATATGCATCAAGTGTTCATTCAAGGCTAAGGCAAAATATAGTGATATATATTGTGTATCATGGCCAAAAAATATGGAGATATCAATAAAAGGCCATATCGCCCAGCCCTAAATCAGTGTTAAAAATAACCGTTCAAAATATAAAACACTCATGCATTTTAATCCATCCATCCGTTTTCTACCGTACCTGTTCAAGAAATTGCATTAATGGTAAGAAGTATTCTATTTATTATTGGTTAGTTTCAAATTAACAATGTTAATAAAAAAGAGTAAGACTTATCAAACTCTAAAAATGTTGGTCTTACTTAAAAATGCATGCATTTAGTAGTATTCAGTGTTAAACAAATATTATATATTTGTTGTTATATTATATCCGGCTAGAGATGCTACCTCAGCAGAAACATTTAAGTCCCATCTTAAAACTCATTTGTATACTCTAGCCTTTAAATAGACCCCCTTTTTAGACCAGTTGATCTGCTGTTTCTTTTCTTTTCTCCTCTGCCCCCCTCTCCCTCGTGGAGGGGGGGGGAACACAGGTCCGGTGGCCATGGATGAAGTGCTCGCTGTCCAGAGTCGGTTGGGGACATCTCTGCGCTGCTGACCCCTCTCCGCACAGGATGGTCTCCTGCTGGCCCCACCATGGACTGGACTCTCACTGTTATGTTAGATCCACTATGGACTGGATTTTCACAATGCTATGTCAGACCGACTCTTCGTCCATAGCATCCGGTCTCCCTTAGGGGGGGGTTACCCACATTTGCGGTCCTCTCCAAGGTTTCTTATAGTCTTTCTCATCGACGTCCCACTGGGTTGTGAGTTTTTACTTGCCCTCATATGGGCGTTGAACCGTGGATGTCGCTGTGACTTGTGATTTAGGGCTATATAAAGAAACATTGATTAATTGATTGATTGATATGGCTCTCACGGAAATGCATTTTAAAATATTTGGCTTTCATGGCTCTCTCACCCAAAAAGGTTCCCGACCCCTGTCTTAGAACCTTTTCCCTCCGTAGTTAGTTTTGTAAATTTAGTGGTCAAATTAGATCTGTTCAAGAGCCTGTTTTGGATCCTTTCCCTTGTCATAAATAAAGAACTGCTTCCTGAGTCCTGGGCTTGAGTTCACAGTCTAATTCTGGTCGTGACAATAGGACTATTAGGTATTGGAAGTGTAGCAAAGCCTTTTTTGAAAGCGAATTAACCTGATTCTCTCAAAAGTGGGGCAAGCACGTTTAGGTGCTCATAAACAGGCTCAGGAGACACATTTGACTGGTTGCTTGTTTTAAAAAGGGGACCTGTAACCTCCTGAGAGCCAGCATCCTCTGCAGTGGACATTTGTGTTTTGCAAAACAGTTCCCAGTAGTGATTTTAAGGACAGCATGTGTATGTTTGTACCTGCATGCCAGTAGGGCTCAGGAGGCTCCACCAGTCCCGATCCAGGCCAAATACGAAGGCATTGGCCAAGCCGTGAAGAGGAGCGGACAGGACGTGCAACAGGGTGAGGGAGAAGGATGGATCCTGCGGGTAGAGGGCATTATGGAGCCTGCGAGGAGGGGGACAAAGTGGCAGATGTAAGTTGAAATAAAAAAAGAAGACGAAACAACCTGGTTCAAAGATAACGATAGAACCAATGAAGTGGGAGAGGAAAAACTGTCGAGGAAAAAAGGAGAGGTTGGCAGATGAAGCGGAAGAGTCGGGAAGAGGACAAGTGAGTGACAGAGCGCGAAGGAAGGGTGAAAAGGAGAAGTAATGAGAGCGAGCGTCACAGTCACGAGGGGGGGGAGCCTAGGGGGAGGGCGAAAAGGAGCGAGGCGAGCTTTATATCAGCGTTTAAGAGCCCATTAGGCAGCGCGAGACGTCTGGGCTGACACATTCTTGGCTGCCGCTTCGACAGCACGCAGCACTTTACAAGGACAGGGGAAAGAAGCAGGGAAGCGGTGTCGCGCCATTCCGCTCCTCTCATCCGCCGTCTCCAAAATTCTCACCATAGCATCCTGCCTGCCCGTTCACACATTTCTCCCCATTGGCCGGCGTTTTGCTTTCATCGCCGACTCGCTTCATTTTGCCCCGTGTGCAAACGAATGGCCGCCCCCGAGAAGGACGCCAGCCAGCCATTAACCCTGGATTAACCTTGTATTAGGGGCTCCTCGCAGGGGTTAGCGTGCCACTAATGTTTTTTATTGATCTATCAGCCAGGGAATCAAAGCGTATGCTGCTCACAGCAATTGCCGCGAGCTGCCGCCAAAAGTAAGAGGCCGCCACCGCTGCTGCCTCCGCGGTTGACCTCGGCGCTTGGAAAGTCATCCCCAGGCTACTTGTGATCCGCCGGGGAGGAAAACCTGACCATGCGTGGAAAGGAAGAGATGGCTGTAATACAAGACTCCGCAACGACGTAACACCAACGCTTTTAGACATTTCTCTCCTTTTCGCTTGCATTATTTTGCCCCTCTTGAAACTATGTGACACTCTGTACTTATGAGACCCTCGCCATGGTTAAATGTATTACAGCTGACTCCAGCAGAATAAGTGAGGGAAGGGAGGTGTAACGGCCTCGCTATATCGCCACCTATCTACACAAATAGTGCATAAGGAGTCATGGATTGTGCCAAGGAGAGGTCAGAATTTGAAAATCACCTTTGTGTTGAAAGTCTCCGGTTTGAAAACACTTAACCTTGCTGGTGAAATTAGTAAAAGCTCAAAGATAAAAGAAGTGCACTGCCATTGTTCAGCAGAGACGCAGGAACAAGGCTACAATCTAAAACTTTTTCTTCATTTCCTAAAAATAAAATAATTCACACAGTCCAATTTGTTGTTGCACTTTACTAAAAATAAACAATGTAAACCAGTGATTCTCAAACAGTTGTATAGGTACCAGTAGTGGTACTCTGGCTCAATCTAGTGCAGGGGTCGGCAACCTTCAGCCCACAAAGGGCCATTTGTGCCCACTTCCCCCCAAATAAAACCCAACTAGAGCTGCAAACTATGTTCGATTCCTAAAATGACAATAACACCACTTATAGTTTCGTTACATGTATGCTATTGATGAAATCACAAACTTGACAACGATTCACATTTTATTTCTGGGTATAAGCAAATTATCAAATTATTTTGAACCTTCGAAAAAAAATACACTGGTCCTTCCCTTAATTATTGAATTTGAAAAAAATCAAGTAGCACCAATATTCTGAAGGCATACAACTGTGTTATATTTTATTTGACTTAAAAAGGGAAAAGAACAACCTGGTCATCAATGAAAGCAAATTAATCCGTCCATGAAGCATTAAATTATCTATTTTCATCAGAAATGTTTCTCTTTTTTTGATCCGTCCATTGCTAGCTTGCCTGGGGTTGACCGCTAAAAACAATACAATTGCTTGGCAGCAAGAAATGACACACATGGGCTGTGACATACGCGAATCCTTTAGGGGTGATGGACGGCTGGGCAGCACCAGAGAAGCTGCAGCCTGCTACCGTAGCCCCCACTCCTCCCCCCCCCTGTCTGTTGCAAGTCTCGAGATGTATGTTGTAATATGTATATGTGCTTTACATGGTCACTACTGCCTACTTTGTCTTGTTATATTCTTATTTTACTGTTATATTTTTATTCCCATTGTTGCTTTTTATTTTTTTTATTCTTATTGTAATATTTCTCTATTTTGTTTCCATTTAAACCCCCATTATTTACTTTTTACTTTTATTTAAATTGATCTCAACTCTGTACACTGCTGCTGGAATTTTAATTTTCCTGAAGGAACTCTCCTGAAGGAATCAATAAAGTACTATCTATCTATCTATCTATCTATCTATCTATCTATCTATCTATCTATCTATCTATCTATCTATTTGGTATGAAGGTCTTTTCTCACTCCAGACTGGGCCCTCTTAGGAACCCAGTCTAGATTGTATTTTTTTTACTCATCCTCCCCCAGTGTTTACATTTTTCCCATCTTTTACAAGGCGCCTTGTGGCGACCCATCAGCGTTCCTGTTCTGTCACCCGGTACACTGTTTGTCTAATCTTGAACGGGTTTGTGCTGAAAACAAAGTTTCAGTGTACTTGTGCAATGACAATAAAGACCTACCTACCTACCTACCTACCTACCTTCGATCGACAATATATCAAAATGTTTTATTATCATATGATAAGATACCAGAACTCTCCAAAATAACAACTGTTGGACTAAATACAACTAAATCAATTTAATTAATTAAGTAACCATTATTTGTTGACATTTTGTTTCAAAGCCAAAGAGAGCCACGGCGGTGGCATGAAAGAGCCGTATGTGGCTCCAGAGCCGCGAGTTGCAGATCCCTGATCTAGTGGTACACCAAAGAATCAATGAAGTTGTTTATTTTGTAATATTGAAACACAGTGTTATTGTTCAAACTGTGTGTAATGTTACAGTGGGCAAAATATTAAATATACTTGTGAAATAAAACCTCTGACTTGTTTTTTGTTTTTGAATGTATACTTAGACTTACTACGTTACTGTATTTTAATGTTGGTCATTATGGTAGTACTTGGAAAGCCAAGTGTTTTATAAGGTGGTACTTGGTGAAAAAAAGTTTAGGAACCACTAATGTATTATTGAGGCATAACTCAGGATACCCGTGCCTCAGCTGAAATGTCTTTCGGGTAACGAGCTCTCTCAGCTAACTGTTATGCTCTAGGTCAGTGGTTCTAAAATGGGGGTACGTGTACCCCTGGGGGTACTTGAAGGTATGCCAAGGGGTATGTGAGATTTTTTTTAAATATTCTAAAAATAGCAACAATTCAAAAATCCTTTATAACTATATTTATTGAATAATACCACAACAAAATATGAAAGTAAGTTCATAAAGTGTGAAAAGAAATGCAACAATGCAATATTCAGTGTTGATAAGCTAGATTTTTTGTGGACATGTTCCATAAATATAGGTGCTAAAGATGTCTTTTTTTGTGAAGAAATGTTTAGAATTAAGTTCATGAATCCAGATGGATGTTTATTACCACTCTAAGTTGATGATTACTTGTATGTGTAGAAATCTTTTTTTATAATTGAATCACTTGATTTTTTTTCAACAAGTTTTTAGTCATTTTTATATATTTTTTTTCCCCAAATAGTTCAAGAAAGACCACTACAAATTAGCAATATTTGGCACTGTTATACAATTTAATAAATCAGAAACTGATGACATAGTGCTGTATTTTACTTCTTTATCTCTTTTTTTCAACCAAAAATGCTTTGCTCTGATTAAGGGTACTTGAATTCAAAAAAATGTTCACAGGGGGTACATCACTGAAAAAAGGTTGAGAACCACTGCTCTAGGTTGCGAGCAAAAATTCAGGTTATGAGCCGCCACACTGCAAGTTGGAGTAATGAATGCCACAGTGAACCCTAAAAAAGGTGACCAGAACATCCGGTCTTCCTCGCTAGCATTAGCTTATAAATAAATGATAAATGGGTTGTACTTGTATAGCGCTTTTCTACCTTCAAGGTACTCAAAGCGCTTTGACACTACTTCCACATTTACCCATTCACACACACATTCACACACTGATGGAGGGAGCTGCCATGCAAGGCGCCCACCAGCACCCATCAGGAGCAAGGGTGAAGTGTCTTGCTCAGGACACAACGGACGTGACGAGGTTGGTTCTAGGTGGGATTTGAACCAGTGACCCTCGGGTTGCGCACGGCCACTCTTCCACTGCGCCACGCCGTTATAACTAGAGATCAAAATAACTTATGAACATAAGAAAGTGAGTGAGAAGAAGAAGTGTATGGTATTCATTGAATCAAAGAAATAAATCATCAAAAACATGGCTGTGGAGCTGACTTGGTGAAGCAATTCAAGCAATACACTGCTAGTCTGCGCCACACTGAAGCTAAAGGAGTCTCATGCAAACCAAGGTTATTTTAAATAATACCTAAAAAGGCGGACATTTATTCAAGAAAATATAGAGATGATGGCCGATGCTGTGTTTGACTGAACTGCAGAAGTTCATTCTCCAAGCTGTACGTTATTACATTACTTCATAAAACTACTGTACTTGTTAGTAGAACGTTCCATTGTGTTCTTTTTATGGAATATTATCTGAAAGTTTGTTTTTTCATTTTAAACGGCATGTCACATGTTAAAATTGTGCTGTTTTGGATGGGATGTAAATCAATGTTGATTTAAATTTGTTTCAACAAAGTTTTTAAGGTTCGAGCTGCATCATAAAACCCATTCAACTCGTATCTCGTGTATCACTGTATATTAATTCAAATGTATTAAACATATTTTTTTTTTCTGAGAAATACCTGCTAGCAGTTTTAGCAGCCGTTTACCCAAAAGCAAAGCAGTTTTGCATTTAGTTCCACACTGTCTTATAATAAAGCCGACAGTTGACTTTGGAATATTTAGAAGGGAGGAAATTTCACGACTGGATTTGTTGCACAGGTGGCATCCTGCGACAATTCCACGCTGGAAATCACTGAGCTCCTGAGAGCGGACCATTCTTTCACAAATGTTAGTAGAAACAGTCTCCATGCCTAAATGCTTGTTTTTATACACCTGTGGCCAGGCCAAGTGATTAGGACACCAGATTCTGATCATTTGAATGGGTGGCCAAATACATTTGGCAATATAGCTTATATCGCAATAGACACCTAAATCAGTGGTTCTCAAATGGGGGTACTTGAAGGCATGCCAAGGTGTACGTGAGATTTTTTTTTAAATATTTTAAAAATAGCAACAATTCAAAGATCCTTTATAATAATATTTATTAAATAATACTTCAACAAAATATGAATATAAGTTCATAAACTGTAAAACTTACATTCAACTTTAAGTCCCCAAAAAGGGCACTTTAAGTTGATGATTACTCCCATGTGTAGAAATCTTATTATTGAATCACTTCTTTATTTTTCAGCAAGTTTTTGTTATTGTTATGTTTTTTTCCAAATAGTTCAAGATATACCACTACAAATGAGCAATATCTTGCACTGTTACACAATTTAATAAATCAGAAACCGATGACATAGTGCTGTATTTTACTTCTTTATCTCTTTTTTTTTCAACCAAAAATGCTTTGCTCTGATTAGGGGGTACTTGAATTAAAAAAATGTTCACAGGGGGTACATCACTGAAAAAAGGTTGAGAACCACTGACCTTAATTATATAAATAAAAAATATGCTCGATAAAACGTATGACCATTTATTTTAATACTTTATCTGAAGAAACCGGAAGTTGCAAAGCAAGGTTGGTAGCATGAACAAAGGCACTCGCTCTCCGGTAACCGAGCAACACGGGAAGTGATCACGTGACACGCTAACAGCCAATCAGGTAACAGTATCAACTATCACATTTGGTTGCGCCATCTTGTTGTCTCGCAGTTGATTCATTGCATTAGGGGAAAAGAGAACGTAAAGGTGCTGGTTAGCGCCTTGCATGGCAGCTCCCTCCATCAGTGTGTGAATGTGTGTGTGAATGGGTAAATGTGGAAGTAGTGTCAAAGTGCTTTGAGTACCTTGACAGTAGAAAAGCGCTATACAAGTACAACTCATTTATCATTACTTTAAAATAGAGGGCTGCAGAGAGCTAAGAAATTGTCGATAAAACAGGAAATCATTTTGAAAGTATGGCAGTTTTTTGGATATACGTCATAAAAATATCAGTAATGATCGATATCAAACACTTATATCGCGATACGGATATCAGCCCTACTTTTATCCATCCATCCATCCAAGTTCTACCACTTGTCCCACTCGGGGTCGCTGGAGCCTATCTCAGGTGCATTCGGGCGGAAGGCGGTGTACACCCTGCATAAGTCGTCACCTCATCACAGGGCCAACACAGATAGACAGACAACATTCACACTCACATTCACACACTAGGGCCAATTTAGTGTTACCAATCAACCTATCCCCAGGTGCATGTCTTTGGCTGTGGGATGAAACCGGAGTACCCGGCGGGAACCCATGCAGTCACGGGGAGGACATGCAAACTCCACACAGAAAGATCCCGAGCCCGGGATTGAACCCAAGACAACTCAGGGTCTTCGTATTGTGAGGCAGGTGCACTAACCTTCACCTCATTGCTAAATCAGGTTTCTGTGACCAAAAGGCCTCGTGTTGACTGTAGATCGCTCTTCATCAGTTATTAATGACAAGCACCACAATTCTTAATTATTATTTTCAATAGGTTAGCCCTATACTCCTTTGTCACGCTCCGTGAAGTACAGCTGAGGTTGTCCCCCCCCCCTCTTTGTCAAACCTCAAGACAGAACTGCAGGTGCGCAGCCCGGAAGATGATTATGTAGATTTGTTCTCAAATCTGCTCATAATCCTCTCTTATCCTCTTTCGCAGCAGAATGTTGGAAGGTTTATTTTTTATTAATCTGTCCCCACAAAAAAACATATAAATATCCGTCCATCCATTTTCTACCGCTTATTCCCTTTTGGGGTCGCGGGGGGCGCTGGCGCCTATCTCAGCTACAATCGGGCGGAAGGCAGGGTACACCGTGGACAAGTCGCCACCTCGTCGCAGGGCCAACACAGATGGACGGACAACATTCACACTCACATTCACACACTAGGGCCAATTTAGTGTTGCCAATCAACCTATCCCCAGGTGCTTGTCTTTGGAAGTGGGAGGAAGCCGGAGTACCCAGAGGGAACCCACGCATTCACGGGGAGAACATGCAAACTCCACACAGAAAGATCCCGAGCCTGGGATTGAACCCAGGACTGCAGGACCTTCCTATTGTGAGGCAGACGCACTAACCCCTCTGTCACCGTGAAGCCCTACATATAAATATATATACCGCCAGGCATGTAGTATGCGCCTGCCTTGAATTACTGCCGGGTCAAACTCGCTCCCCAAATTTATTAGTGCATGCTTACTTTTACCGCCGGGTCAAATTCGTGACGTCACGAGTGACGCTATCCCTTTCGTCATTTTCAAAATAGAGGAGTTTTTTTTTCCTTTTACTATGTGTAAACCAGGGGTCTTGTTCCACAGCCATACAGATCACACTGATGGTTGTGATATAAAACAACTTTAACACTCTTAATAATATGTGCCACACTCTGTGATCCCACACCAAACACATTTTGGGAGAACATCGGCTCTGTAACACATTATAAATGCAACATAAGAATTACCCACAATGCCATGCATCCATGACTCTTGGCTATACTATACAACCCGCTAGCACCAACCCCCCCCCTCTACGTGCGTTGGTTGAGTTGGGCGCGGTTGGGGGCGGGTGTATAATATAGCCAAGAGTCATGGATGGATGGCCTTGTGGGTAATTCTTATGTTGCGTTTACAATGTGTTACAGAGCCAATGTTCTGCAGAAATGTGTTTGGGGTGGGTTCACAGAGTGTGGTGCATATTAGTAAGAGTGTTAAAGTTGTTTATATCACAACCATCAGTGTAAAAGGTATGGCTGTTGACCAAGTATGCATTGCAATCTCGTATGAGAAGCAGCGAAATGCATGCGTCCGGCCGGCACGCAGATAGCGTTGTGTAAAGGCGGTCGCGATGACCGCCTTTACACAACCGCGGCCGCAGAATAATTTATTTTTTTTAATCACACTCAATTTTTTACTGCATGCCATTGGTAAGCACAGGGGTGAGGAAAGGTTTTAAAATTATTAGCGCCTGCTTACTTTTACCGCATGCCTTGAATAAGCGCAGGAGTGAGAAGAGGTTTTAAATTAATTAGCGCCCCGGGGGCTATTCAAGGAAATACGGTACACATATATGTGTATATATTAGGGTTGTGAACGATAAACCGATGCGACCGAGTATTCGTTTCAACAGGTGAGCAATTAGGCTGCATCGGTAGCAGACTCCTCAATCGATGCGAATAATCCATGAATTCCTGTCTGAATCGGTTATAGAGTCATGGATCTGTTATTGCGAGACTTTGCATGGGTTGGCTAGAGTACAATACGCGCCAGCGTCTCTAAAACAACGCGAGAGCTGAAGCTTCTTGGCAAACGCAGTAGCAGCCTAGCTAGTATTAGCACGAGTGATAAACAAGGAAAAACACAGAAAATGAAGGAGGAGAACGAAAGCGTCAGTCTGACCGAAGGTGATAATGGACCGAGAAAGATTTCGACGCATCGGGGAGACGGAAATCCAAAGTGTGGAAAGTTTTTGGGTTTTATAAGAAGGAAGGGAAGCTCGACAGAAGACATGCTATTTGTAAATATTGTCGAGCATCGTTAACGTACACTGCAATATCAAGTAATACTCACTTGCCAGTATCAAGTATATTCTACTTACCACATGACATAACAGTTGTGAAGATATTAAGTAACAGTTGCCTAAATGCATCAAAGTTTTAAGTTATATTTATATAAACAAATTAAGTAAAGTCTACTTGTTTTTCATCGGCAGGAACATCATTCTACTCAAAGTATTAAGTACATTTTATATACCGTATTTCCTTGATTAGCCGCTGGGGCGCTAATTAATTTAAAACCTCTTCTAACTCCTGCGTTAATCAATGGCATGCAGTTAAATACTGAGTGTGATAACAAAAATTTAATAAAAAATTATTCATGCCGTCTGCGTGCTGGAAGGACACATGCATTTCGTTGCTTCCTACACGAGATTGCAATGCATACTTGGTCAACGGCCATACCTTTTACACTGACGGTTTTGATATAAACAACTTTAACATTTTTACGAATATGGGCCTCACTCTGTGAACCCACACCAAACACATTTCTGGAGAACATCGGCTCTGTAACACATTATAAACGCAAGATAAGAATTACCCATAATGCCACCTTGCAGTGCTCTGTGAAGTGATCCTAACGGCTGGAGCAGAGCCAGTCGGCCGGAGCCTGTTGTGCTGTGCGCATGCGTCGTCGCGCATGCGTTTCAAAACACTAGATTTCCAAAGTAAAGTTTATGTAATATTTTTAGGTTTATGTACGTACAACTATTAAACATTTAAATAGTATGAGGAAACATAAGTAAAACTTACTCTTCCCTCTTTTTTCAGTGTGTAAAGAGGAAACACGGCCAAGAGTATGGTGAGTTAAAACCCTGTGCCACATTTGGAGATGTGTTATAGGTGTGTAACTTGTTTACATTGTAATGTTGCACCTTTGTTACCTATAGTGTTCAAAACACTACATGCTCAGATTGAAATATTGAATCTTTGTTACCTACCTCTCGTGTTCAAAACTATGCTCAGGCTGAAATATTGCACTTTGTTGTTACTATTATGTGCTACCTTTACCTCTGGAGTTCCCTATCCTACAATTCAGCCAGACTTTTTTTGGTCCATGTCTAAAAGTAAATACATTGACATGTGATTTTGTTGTTCTGTTTTTTTTTCGCCAGTGCCATAAAGCCACAATGCTTGGGGATTTGCTTCAATATTAACCGTCAAATCGAATCGTATCGTTCAGAATCGAATCGAATCGGTCTGTAATAAAAGGATATCGTTTTTGAATCGAATCGTAACCTGTGTATCTAGATCAGGGGTGTCAAACTCAAATACAGAGTGGGCCAAAATTTGAAACTGAACAAAGCCGTGGGCCAAGGTTGAACAAATTAACCTTTTAATAGGGACCCAAACAAGTTTTGCATTGAATATTGAACAAGCAAGGCTTATATAACTTTATAGTGACAAGCAAAATTGAGTTTCAAATTATAATTATAATAATTAAAAAATCTCAATGGCATATCAAATAAAATAAAATAAAAAATTGGGGGTGGTTGGGGTTTGGTGGTAGTGGGGGTGTATATTGTAGTGTCCCGGAAGAGTTAGTGTTGCAAGGGCTTCAGGGTATTTCTTCTGTTGTGTTTATGTTCTGTTACGGTGCGGATGTTCTCCCGAAATGTGTTTGTCATTCTTGTTTGGTGTGGGTTCACAGTGTGGCGCATATTTGTAACAGTGTTAAAGTTGTTTATACGGCCACCCTCAGTGTGACCTGTATGGCTGTTGAGCAAGTGTGCCTTGCATTCACTTGTGTGTGTTAATGCCGCATGTATTATGTGACTGTGCTGGCACGTTGTTTGTATGGCGGAAAAGCGGACGTGACAGCAGGCTGTAGAGGAGTAAAGGCAGTGCCTTAGAGGCACGTCCCCCAATTTTGTTGTCCGGGTGAACTCTCCCACTGGATCTTTCCTAGTTACCGATCAACCTGACTGGGATTTGAACCTACTCCTCTTTAAATGGGAGATAGCTGTTTTTGACTAGTAAAACATTTAAAAACACAACAACCAACTTATAAAACAATAAAAATTACTCTAAAACACATAAAATGACTCCTAAGAGATGCACAGTGACAACTCAAACATAAATTACTCCTAAAACACGTAACAAGACTCCTAAAACACATAATAAGAATCCTAAAACACGTAAAAAG